>NC_041338.1:17382391-17524891 GCF_004354835.1 Perca flavescens
AATACCCTCCAACACACCCATGAGATCAGAGAGGGGACAGCGATGAGATCATGATATCCAATGGAAGTAGCACAGACAGGGAACTTCTGCCAGCCAAGGCTGCAGGAAAGTCAGTAGGAACATTATACCATCACCCGCTGGTCCACAGTTTGATGTTGTTTATCACACTGCCTGCAGTCACTGACTTGTCGGAGCGAAATCTGATTCTGGAAACATTTTTTCAAAAGGGCATAAAAGTGGCTGACCACAGCAGCAACAAAGTCGGAGTGATCCAGAGTTCAGGGGATACTGCTGGGTTGTGCAACTTTGACAACATCATAATTTGTGAGTTTATAGGGAATATTGTTGTTGCTAGTAGATGTTCGAACCATGGGTGTATTATGAGAACTGAGAATGCCAGGGTCAGCCTGGCTTACAATTTATCCTAGTGGCCAACTGCAGGACTGCCCGAAAAGCATTTCTCTCATAGACCACCCTTACAAAAAAAAAAAAAAAATCTGTAAACTCTTGACAGAAATAAGCTAAATTTGTACTTTCTAATTAGCACAAAAACTCTAAAAGCAAAGAAAAGAAATGCACATCTTAACATGCTGTAACAGTAGCACAAGTAGTTAACCTTCAAGATCTGCAAACTGTTACACCGAAATATTTAACTAAAGCTAGTTAATATTAGCCACTGGTTGTACCCAAACAAGTAATATATACTTCTCTCAAGATACACATAGTTGTCTCTGCAGATCTCAGCAGAGAAGGGTATTGCACCGTGTGATAACAAAAATGTATGCATGTTCGATTACATGCAGACATAAAAGAGATAATTTTGTTGTATATTAAAACAACTTCTCATTTGTATGTTAAGAATGTGCTTTTACTTCAGTCACAACTCAGTAAGCTTGTGCTTCAGTACAAATACATTACCCTTAAATAAAAACAATAAATCCTGGAGCTGTGATGATCATAAAAAGGCATTACAAACAATGTTTCACCAATTTTCCTTCTGGCTCTCCTCCTCTGGCTCTGGTCCACCTCCTGAGAGGTGGATGGTGATGGTGACGGCAGTCAGTAGAACAACACTGTTCCTTGAATGTGTGCGGCTGTATGTCTGTGTGAATGTCTCTTTGTGACTGGAGCCTTGTCAAAGAAAAAATTCTGTAACCCTTGTGTAACAGACAATAAAGTATTATCTTACTCTTAAGACTTCGATAGTGTACGCATGGGTACATTTGTGCCTTTATGTCTAACTGTATACAAACCACCATCCTTTCTGAAGACACATCTGCCAACCATACGTTCTCCCTCAACAGCACATATGCCCCACTGTGTCTGCTCTGGAAAACAAAGGTCACATTTAGGCTGCAGGAATGTCTTGGCTGGGTGTTATTTCCCCAGCGATAGTGCCTGGATGCAGCCTACTGAGCTCTGAAAAGACCTCTATCAAGCCTCGATACCAGCAGCGAGTCAAGTACAACAACAGTATAGAGCCAGTGATGCCACAGCCCTGCTGGTCCAGCATTAATACTTAAGTCACTACCTGGTATAACTCAGAAACTGGATCATTTAAAAATGGATAACTAGCATCAAAGTCAAGTTCTCTCAGTTTCCTCGTACTGAATGTTTATCCCCCCCAAAAATCGATTAAAAAAAAGATGTATTCCCTTCTCTCAATGTATTATAAGCATGATGATGGTGTAATTATAATGGTGGAACATGAAACATACATAATAAGCGAGGGAAATGCTTTACCTCATGATAGGAAATGTGGAAACATGACACAAGCAGTAGAAGTCAAAGAGGCAGACGCACATCAAACTTCAGCCATCTGTATACAATTATATACCCTTTCATTTAGGACATTTTGGGTTATTTTTCATTTAAAGTTAAAGCAGAACCCTCAAACATTAACCAACTCTTAACCAATGTTTCCATGTGATAAATATCAGGAAACTCTTCTTCAATTTATGCTATGGTAATGTATTCTTTTCAAATTAGCGGAATGTACTTGTCAAGTTACTATCCACAAAATGTAAGTATTTTTCAATTCATGCAGATTTCACAAAAGACTCTCAAACTCACAAATAAAGCAGGAAAAAAAAAGACCCACTTTATTTTAGAGGTCTATTTTCCTAATCATTTCTTTAAAGTTTCCTGTAAAGAAGCATCTAATTTGGTACTAACTATACAGGTAAAATAGAGACAGTGTTCAGTTGGTACCCTTCCAATTAATTAATTAATTTAAATAAATTGCGTGGCTATTGTGTGCACAGCAGGTTAGATGAACATACAGTACAACAATGTGCAATTTGTCTAGGCAAACAATTCAGCATATGTATATATATATATATATATATATATATATATATATATATATATATATATATATATATATATATATATATATATATATAGAGAGAGAGAGAGAGAGAGATAGTCCTGCACTCATCAGCATAGTAAACAGTGGTGCTGCTGTCTGAGCCCAATATGAGGTTTGTGTTTGATTTCTGACAAAGTATAGTATTTCTAGAAGAGGAGTAAATTTAACAGATGTTCTTATATTAACA
The DNA here is from genome assembly GCF_004354835.1 of Perca flavescens. NCBI lineage: Eukaryota > Metazoa > Chordata > Actinopteri > Perciformes > Percidae > Perca > Perca flavescens. The sequence goes on from NC_041338.1 coordinate 17,384,950, forward strand.
CAACCTCCCGAGAGTGTCTTTGCAATTATAGAGATTTTTGCAGAGGTAGTTTGCGCGAGGCTCGACGAATTTTAATTGCATAGACAGATCAACAGATGTCTGACCCGTTTGGATCCTTCTACCTTTCACCTTGCTAATCTGAGATGTCAAGATAAAGTGACAGTGACAGCTCTGTTACATGGCTGTCACTGCTCACCATGTCCTATTGGTTACACTGTGAGATACAGAGAAGAGAGGTACAGACAGAAAGAGAGTGACTGAGATTGAGGGAGCGGAGAGCGGAGATTCCAGGAGTTCATTATCAGCAAGGGGGTTTCCTCGAAAAACACTCAAGAGAGCATCAAATCCCTTGAGAGGCTGAAAGTCAGCATCATGGATTAAATGGTAGGAAGTTCAGGTTCCTCTATGCCAAGGCTCATGTGTCCCCCACCAGTGTAACACAAACCACTTCTATGCTAGTAAAATATAAGATTTGCTGGAAAGCACGTTTATAAATTGATGCACAAGACTTTTTTTTTAAATGACAAACATTTTCATTTGATGGAACAGTGCAGCATTAAGAACCATAGTTTAAATAGCAAGCTAATGCAGTTGTCAGTTTATAAGGTACACAAAGCTAAAACTAATACAGTTTACTCATGAAGGTTATAATGGTCAGTTTTTAGTAAACCTTTTTATAGAGAGGTGTTGATTCAATTTTATGATCAATGAACATCGTAACCTTCTTCTGTTTCTATCACTGTCATCCATATAGCCATCCATTAGCTCAACATAATGCAGACGTGTACTTCTTTAAGCAGAGAACTGAGGCATGGTTACAAAGGAAAAGCACTTGAAAACACACGCCGCAGAGGCTTCTTCAAAAAGCTCAACAGGTCAAGGTCACTGGTGAATCTCTCACTTTACTGCCAAAGTTTGCACCCGGGTGAAGACTTGCTGTTGCTTTCCCCTGACCTTTACATCACATTCTTAATGAGAATGACTTCAGACGAAAAACATATTTGCATCGCCTGACAAAATCCGACAATGGGTTGACATGTTGCACAAGTGAAACTTAGTGGGAGCATGATTCATTGTGTGGGTATTATTTGATGTGCACTGACAGAAAAAATATGACACTACTGAGGAAAACACTGTTATCTGCTACACTAACTACACTTATTTACAAAGATTTCTCCATAGACATCATAAAATAAAACAATTACAATTGCAAAAGCCGCACATAAATGAATATGGCTATATGGCAGTAAATAAAGAGGGAAGATAATCATATGTCAAGTGCCACTTTCATCTAGTGAGAGCTGTCAGCACATTGGTTTCCACTGCACTGCAAGTTTGGGAATGTTTTTCCATTATTGCAGCATGAGGCCTTCGGTCAGACCACAGGGCACGTCTCTCGCTGAGAGCCACACAAGGCAGGAAATGTTTTCCCTGGCAGATGCATGTCGAATTACCGCTGGAGCACATAACCGCCACAATATCCGTGACACCGTCCCTAATAAGCGAGCTAATAGGTCTGTTGAGCAACGGGCGCGAGGGCCAGCGCTATGCACAGCATTACGGGAAGAAAATGTGATGAATGTAAGCGGAATATGGGCTTAAAACATTCCATTCAATTGAGGAATTTACAATGGATAGAAGCACACATTCCCTCTGTTTCGCTGCTTGGAGACTCAATATTATATTGTTTAGCAAAGAATGGCATTCATTCCTTAGAGGGGAATTCAACCTAAAATTCTGAGTATGTCGCTCCCATACACATAGCCACACAGACAGTTATTTTGTGAGAAGTTTGTTTGGTCTATGTATCCATATTTAACCCATGCAAGAAGACTAAATAACATTTCTAAAACCATCAAGGCATTGCTTCACCATTTCATGTATGCGTTTAAAGATATTCTCAGCTGATATTTGATTTGGCTACCTGATTTAGAACCACCCATCAGCGCTTTAACAACATTAACAACACTAAAGACCTTCAAATTGGCTTTGCATTGATTGTGGTTGCTTGAATTACTTGAGTTGTTGGCCACTTGTGACCTCAGGGATGGTGATAAAAGGGGAAAGGACAGGGGAGCTGCAGGGGCTGCGAGGGAAGGGCTGGTCGGGCTGTTTAGGGCCAATGGGGGCACAGTGGGCCACGCACGGGCTCAGTATTGCCTCATTTCTCAAGTCATAAATCTGGATATGCCGCAAGGCTGTTAGGTTGAACTCAGAGCAGCTAGAGGTTAACTGAAAGACAGACGGACCAACAGACAAAATTACAAGATGGGAAGAGGTTGAGGACAAAGGACAAAGAGAAACAGGGAGGTAAAGGAGGTACGCACACCCTCTACCTCTCTCACTATGAAACACTTAAACATACACAGACACACCGGGGACACGTGTGAGCGTTCTGCTGCGCCCCAAGGCCATGCAAGACACCACTGCCCACCTTGGTGTTTATTTGTACACCCGTCCTCCTCCCCAGCCAGGCCCTCAAAGGGTAAACGACTATTCTGGTTTAGGGTTACAGCCGAGCTGCCTTGAACCCACGGGCTCCTGAACGCACATGCCATTCCTGGCGGGCCAACGCTCTCCCTGGCGTGCATCACCTGCCCCTGACCCCCACAGGGAGGAAGAGGCACCTCAGTGCTCGCCTTGCCAAAAACCCCACCATCACCACCTTTACCCATCCCCGTGACACAGAATGAGCCACCTGCCCCTCTCTACTATGCCCCCCCTCCAACTATTATTTCAGGCTTTATAAGGGTTTAAGTGTTGATCAGTGGATGGCCATGACCTCAATAGGTGGCTAAGCTAGGCTACGCAAAGCCAACAGTTAAAGGAGCTGTCTGGCACAGTGACAAAACAAGGTGATGACAGAGGCTGTCTGATAGCACCACTACCTCCGTCCGCCCGTTTTCCACCGAGCAGATCTACTATCAAACAGTCAGGCAGGACACACTATGGCCAAGCCATCTGTTACTAAACATCTTTCAACAAGATGTCTTAGAGGAATGACACCTCACCTTCCCAACACCTGTTTGGCAATGACATTACCCAGAGATTCAATAAGGAAAGACCTGCAGTAAAGTTATGTTGCTGCTCCAAACCTCAAATCATTATTTTAGGATTCTATGAAAGACAAAAGAAATCTCAGGAGGGCACCTAAAAGGAATTAATGATCTGTGGCCAAATAGCATGGACAGTGTGATATCAAGCTATAGTTTGTGTGTTGTTGCCTCAAGTAATCCATCAGATATTACGCTTGGATTTTCCACACTACATTACCATTGCAGCCATTTAATCACAAGCACTGCTCTCTGAGTAAGAAGTGAGAATTATCCCCGTTCATCTGAACCTGTTTGGGCTGAGAGATTTGGAGCAAATTTTGGTAACAGGAACACTGTAAAGCACTCTCCACTATCACCGCCAGAAATACAATGGGACAATGGTCTAGCCCAAATAACTCACTGTGATAATGAGGCTGACAAATCTTAATTTAATGCATTACGTTTTATTGTTTTGTCATTGTTATGGATCTTGAAGGATTGGATAGAAATGCAGCTTTGCTTTTTAAGGTGAAGAAATCTTTCTGAATGTGTCAGAGCATTGTTGTCGCTCTCAGCTAAATATCATGGATTCTAATATAAGACTAACAAACTGAAGTATGCATAAAAGGCGCATTGTATGTATGTGTGTGTAGAAGAATGAGTGATTAGATGGTGTGCGCCTGTTTCTGACAAATCATGCCATCATAATGTACACTATGGGACCAAATGGAGCTGACAGCTGCAGGAAACAGGAGTTATGTGGAACATGAACACACAGGAGTGGTGGTGAACGGGTGTGGGAGAGAGTATGTGAAACAAATTGTCTGACCATATGAAGCGCAGTTTATAGTAGGAAGTGTGTGGAAGCAAATAGTTGTCTCTGTGTGCCCCACAACATTGTAGATATGTTGCACTGTGGGTTTATATGCAGTAGTGTTTTTTTATGAGAAGAGGTTCACAGCATGTTACTTCCTTTTCACTAAAGTCTATCTAAAAGAAATATTTATCGTTATTTCTTCATGCTGAACAAGCTGTTTGAAGAGAAAAATTGTCAATTCTTTGTAGCCAATGATGACACTATGAGTTCATTATTTCTCTAATGTATATCTTACAGCAAAGGAAGTACACATAATGAGATTATGAGGTAAATACCAGAGGTATTCAAAATCTGAAATGAAAAACAAAGCAACAAGCTTGCTTACGATCACTTAGGAAACTTGTTGGTTTCGCTTAGTCAGTCACGGGACAATAAGTTCCCAGTTTATTAAAAAAACTGATTTGTACTGTTGAATGTCATCCAATTATTTTTTATGGAATTAATTATTTATGTATTATTATTATTTATGGAATTTATTTTGCCTCCTTGACCGGATCCTCTGATCACGAGTGCAATGAATTCACCATGAGATTTTGCAATTTTAAAATTACGGTGTGTCCATGTCTTTAGAGCGTGTTAAAAAACAATGACTCTAACTAATCTACTACAAGATCTCATCATTCAAGATACTGTCTCAGTTTTGCAAGTCCCAAATAAGTCTCAAGTTTTAGCTATGATGTCCTGAGTCAAGTCCCAAGTCAAGACCAACACCTCCCAAGTAAAGTCTAAGTCCTAAAATGCCCCCCTCACCAAATTGAATGTCATTTTAAAACTTATCAGAGTTAGTGTAGTAAATAAATGCCTTTTATGCTTTAGAACATTTAAAAACAAAAAGACCCCGGTATGTTACACTTGTAAGACAATTACAATCATTTGTTAATTCTTAGCTGAATGTTTAGCATGTTGCCGTCCCATTCAGGTATTGTGTTTCTCATGCCATTCAAAAATGTAAAGGTACACGATAGTATGACGATAGAGGTGGGCGTACCGTACATCTTGCCCTCATCAGAGAGGATGATCTTCCGGCGGCCACAGGGTGGGTAGATGGCCAGGGCCTCCTGGAAGCTCTGCTCGATGTCGGGGCTCCACACACCCTCTGCATCATTCTCCAGGGGTTTGTCAAGTGTGTCCCCCAGCTCTTCACTCCCACCCCTGGGGGAGGGAGCCGGCACCCACTCCGCAGACGTGGTGGGACCACGGAAAGGGGACCACGGAGCAGGGGAAAGGGTCTGGTTTGGGGGAGATGATGGAGAAAGGGAGAGACCAGTGGGCCTGCCTGTATGAAATCCTCAGATGTGATGATGATGATGATGATGATGATGATGGTCTGGATGTGGCAGGGCAGTCCTGCGAAAGCAAGAAAAGCATGATGAAATTGACATGGTGCTCTGTAAGGAAGTTTCTCAAAAACAGACGTCCAGGGAACGTTTTTGGAAGGACTTCATAGATTCTTTCTAAAAACATTTCTGAAGTATTGTGTTAAGCAACAGAAATGAAACGTAAGACTTTTGTTATTGAGCATCAACACTTTCATAAAACAGAAGTAACAGGACAAAGAAAAAAATCACATAAGCATTCAAAAGTAGTTAATAGGGCTGAAACTACTGTAACTGTCATTTATATAATATCTTCATATTTCTTTTGAATTTTCAATAAATTGTTTAAGCTATAAAATATCAGGACATTTCCTAAAAGATTATGTCTTCAAATTGCCTGTTTTTTTTGTATCCAACAGTCCAAAACCCAAAGACATTCCATTATATATAAAAAGCAAAAATTCTAAAATCAATGCAAAAAAATTCTCTCATTAAAGAAGCTGGATAGTCCACTTAAAACAATTAATTGTTGTTGATTAACTTTATTGGATGCTTTAGATAAAGATTTCACAGAACCCTATTAATTCACTCACAACATGTGTAAATATTCAGGAAGGCAGAAAATAGCTTTTCAGCCTAGGGCTTGATTATGGAAAAAATCCTAATCACAATTATGTTTGGTCAATATTGAAATCACGATTATTTTACACGATTACTCATTGACTTTTGGAAAGATTTTGCAATTATTATTACAAAAAAAAAAAAACAGTGAAACAAATCAACAGTCAAAACACCTTGAACTGTGAAATTACCCTTCCAGTGGGAACTTTTTTCATTCAGAACACAAGACAAAATAAGAGTTTACTTGCAAAATATAACGTGCAAAATAATTGTTTTCCTCGATTATTCCGTTTTGTGTGATCATTAGGAGCCAGAATTAAAATTTTGATTAATTGCACAGCCCTATGACGGTGCACTATACTTTGATTTTCTCCACTGGTGTTTGATGGGGTAAACTCAAGGGGTGTACAATGTACAGACCATGTAACCCTTCACATTAAAGCCACCAAAATCTGACTAAATAGGTTTTCATGCTAAAAGCACTGAATTAAATGTTATTGAGAGCAAGTGACAACCTAGCTCCTACATTAAGGCAGTCATATGAAACAGTACACGCTCACTTCAGCCCCACAGCTGCTAATCCTGATTTTGAAAAAGAACCTCAGTTCATTAATTAGGTTAGTGAAAACAAATAAAGTGTTGAGACATAAGCGGGAGGAGGAGGGTGCAGGAGGGGCCTAAAGTCAACAAATGAGGAGACACATTAAAGTGGGATCACCGTCCTCAGACACACTTAGACACGCATGCCATGGAGGATCATGCCAGGATATTGAGGCCAGGAGGCTTTTTAGGTTGCCCATTTCTTCATCAGTACTGCAGTTGGACTGTATTTTTAAACTTAGAGATTCTAATCAATGTGTTTGTGCATTCTTTAGGGTGTGAGAGTATAACATTAACCAGCTGACTAATTAAAAGGATTAATTTGAAATGCATTGGCTCTTAATGACAGAAAAAACAAAATGTCTACCAGCAGATTCATATCCTGTTTTCTCTACACACCAATTTGTTTAGGATGTGCACACATTGCTATACATTTGGGTGGAGAGTAGGAGACAGATGTCGTCTCGTCTCCACCTCTTCCTCTCGGCGGACACGCAGGGAGAAAAAAAAATGGAAATGGGCGCGGATGGTAGGACACGGTGAAGAAAGAACTCAAATTCATGAGTCAATACAAACAGAGCTTTGTGTTTTTTTGTTTTTATTTTCCTGCCACTGTGAAACTAAGAGACTTCCATATCCATTTAGGGTAACAAAATGAAAAGCAGTGACCATTACGTCAGTTATAATCCCAAACATGGGATGTGCGTGTTATGTGTGGAGGTAGTACAAGGGTCTATAATTGTGAGGCTACAGCTGAGAAAGGGCCGTAGTGACTTGTTGAGTTAGTCAGTGTGTTGCACGGAGTGAGTAAGACTCTCCAGCCAAGTCTGGTTCCCCCCCTCGCTCTTCCTCTGAGTCCCCTGATGTTCCACAACACTTCCTGCAAAGCGTCCGGCCAGTCAGCCATTCTCCCCAAGACAAACACACACACACACACACACACACACACACACACACACACACACACACACACACACACACACACACACACACACACACACACACACACACACACACACACACACACACACACACACACACACACACACAGATCAAAAGTAAACTGATGCCAAAACAAACAACACACTAATCGACAGTCAGAAACACTTAAGAGAGCAGACTGGACAAACTCAAAGCTACATTCACCACAGTCTCCATGGACAAACCTTGGTATGATTGTTTTTCACAATAGTATTAGGTACAAGTATTAAGTAGAAGTATTTTTGGATTGAAGTTGTCACTAGCTTATATTTCCTGCGGATACATAATTCAATTCAAAGTGTTTTCCTGCAGAAATGTATTCCTGTCAGGTTGAAAAAGGTAATAGTCAGGGTTATCAACGTAAATACTTTTTCACAAGCCATGACAAAGTGGCATTACTAGTAATATGAACACGCAGACTTGGGGAATTCAAATCACATCTAAGTGTTCGTAGATAACAATCACTGGACAACATCTGATTTTTAAAGAGCAAACTAATGTTAAACAAGTGATTGGTACATACAAACAATACATTTGTTGATTGACAAATGGATCGATTAATAATTTAAGTCCTTTATCAAGCAAAAACTGACAAACATTTGCTGGTTCAACATCTCTAAAATGAGAGGAATTGCTTCTTTCTGTTTTACATAAATGTAAGTTAATGATTTAGAGAACAAAACAAGCAATTTAAAGATGTCACCTTAGACTGAGTGATCTTGTGATATCTTTTAGTTGTGGCCCTTAACTAGAGAAGCTGATTGTTGATTGTCTTCTACAGCAGGAATGATTTGTTACCTAATCGATTAGTTGATCAACAATTGAATATCTTTGGGGTTTTGGCCATTGGTTGGAAAAAAACAGTACATTTAAAAAAAAGTGATGGACATTTTTCAGTATTCTTCATCATTTTATAGACTACACGACTAATTGATCAATCAAAAGAATAATTGACAGATTCACTGATAATGAAAATAATCGTTAGTTGCAGCCTTAGACATATTCTCTATTAACTGGTGCACAATATGAAAATAAATCTAACCTTTGAACTCAGTGTGACCCTACAAGATAATCTGAACTGACACTGAAGTGAGTGTGACATTGCTCATAATCAACTAGTTAACAGGTCTTCTCTTGTGAGGCTGTGAAGGTTTTAGTAACGGATAGCTTTTACAGTTTATGTTTAAAAAAATTATTATTCAGCACGGCAAAATGTCTGCTCAGAGAGTGAGACACGTCCAAAACAAAGAGCCATTACTCCAACTGTAATGTTACTATATATATGTACTAGTTTAGTTCAAACCCAGACATCTGCCATTAAAAAAACATATCAAAATCACTGAATAAATAAAAAGCCCATTAGAGGACCAACACAAATAACTTAAATCCTAACTGTTTTATTATGTTATTGTATATTTCTTTTTCTTTTATATGCACAAATAAAAAAAAATAAAAAATGGACCAAATTAAATAAAGACAACATCTAACATTTTTCCTCATGGTGCAAGTTTTCGGTTGTGTATTACATCATTCTTACAAAGCAGAGCTAATCTAAAATCAACTTTTCTGAAAAGAAAATTACAAAAACTCAAAAGAGTTAAGCTTTCTGTAGCACAATACAATAAGTCTTAATCTTGATCACGAGCCGCTACTCAAAAGCGAGTGGTTATTCTTCATTAAAAATCACAACAAAACTTTCTAAAATAAATCAGAAAACATGACTCAAATTGGACATTTCCATTGTTCTTGTAAATTATTTTTAACATTAAACTAACTGCAACTCCAGCTCAGGGTCACTGTGAGTTTTGTGGATTTAAACCATTAGTGTGCTGCTCGGTGCCTCCGTCAAAGTGTCCTGGAGGTTAATTAACCTAAGCCAAGCCTTAAAACGACCCCCCCCCACCCACTCCCCCATTGCCCCCCTCTCCCGCCCTCATCCACTCCCAGCAAGGCCCCTCTTCCCTGGATCCGCTCGACGGGATAATCCCCCAGCTGGTGCTGCGGTCAGGGGGCCACGTAACCCCCCTGAACACAACTGCACACACACACACACACACACACCCCCACACACATCAAATTATGAGGTAGAAAAACACTTGAACAAAGAGGGGCTCACGCATAGCCTATGCATCACACATGACTCATGAGCCACAGATGCTTAAATCCACTCCCGGAAACCACTGAAGCAGGTTCATATGCAACGCTAAAAGATTCCACACACACACAAACACACACACACACACAGTGTGTGTTGTCTTGATCTAGTGATCCTCTGACTTTTCCTTTAGTGCCACTAGCAGGTTGATATTTGAGGTTTTGAGTGAAATGTCTCAACAACTTTGATGATCCCCATACATAGCACCATCATTTGGTCAAAATGTCACTCTGTCTAATACATTGCTTTATAAGCAAATACCTGCAAAGCTAATAACATTCCCATCAGCCTCAGCTGTACTTTGGGTTAAACAACCATGATGGATATTATACCTGCTAAACAGCATGTAAGCATTGTTACTGGGAGAATGTTAGCCTTGTAACTTTAGCATTTAGCTCAAAACACAACAACTGTAGGCTTAAAGGCTACCCTCACAGAGCTGCTAGCACGGCTGTAAACTCTTTGTCTGGTATTGGTATTTAGTCATTATCAGCAATCAATCAATATAAGTGCAAAGGACAGAGTGTATGGTAGTGCAGGTCAATATTTAAGAAAGATATAAAGAATTTAAGGGTGAACAATTATTTGTGTAAGTTTGTGTTTGTCTGTGGCGCTCAAAAACTACAGTAAATAACTACAGTAAAGTGCTCCCACTCATGCACTGCATGTAGCCTACATATGTCTGGGTGTGTGTTTGTGTGTGTATTTGGTGAGTGTGGGTGTGTGCGAGCATGTGTGTGAGCTCAACTGGTCACAATCTCCACTAATCAGGCCGAGAATGTAAAGGCAGGAAACAGTCTGAGGATCAGGCTATGCCATGGAAAGTCGCAGTGAGAGACAAACGGGTTTTCTTTTGTTGGGTTTTTGCTGAGAGTACATGTTCTCTTGCACCGAGTCCCACTTGGCGGCACCAGTGGGAGTCCAAGCTCTGTACACTTACACACATACACACACACGTACACATACACACACAAGTACACACACACACACACACACACACACACACACACACACACACACACACACACACAGTGTACATGTTACAGATTCATGTTCAAATGAACATGCAGAGAGCAAACACCTCCTTCAAACACACACTGATATAAAAAAAAAAACACACAAACACTACAGTATGACTTATCAACTAATCTGCCAATTATTTTATCAATTTTACTCTATAAAATGTTACATTAAAAAAGGAAATGATGCCATCACACTTTCCTGAGCCCATGGTGAAGAGTGCAAATTGCTTGTTTTGTCCGACCAACAGTCTAAAAAACCAAAGATATGGGTGCCTGGTTAGCTCACCTGGCAGAGCAGGTGCCCATATATAGAGGTTTACTCCTCAATGCAGTGGCTGTGGGTTCAACTCCGACCTGTGGCCCTTTACTGCATGTCATTCCCCCTCTCCATCCCCTTTCAAGTCTAAGCTGTCCTATAGAAACAAAGGCCTAAAATAATCTTAAAAAAAAAAAACACTCCATTTGTAATTATATAAGAAAAATAAAACCAGCAAATTGTCACAATTAAGTAGCTGATACTGGGGATGCGTTGTCATTTTTCAAGCAGAAATGTTAAAAGATTTCAGTTTTCAGCCTGTCAAATATGAAGATTTCCTGCTTTTCTCTGATAAATATTATTAAAGATTGAATATTTTGGATTTTTGACTGTTTGTCAGACAAAACAAGAAATTAGAAGATGTGAACCTTGGGCTCTGAGAAACTTGAATGGATAATCTTTCACTATTTTTGTGACATTTCATATACTGAACGATTAATCAATTGAGAAAATAATTGACAACATCATTCAAAAATTAAAATAATCGTTAGTTGAAGGTCTAGTGTAAATGGTGAACATAGTGAGCATTCAGCAGTTGCAGAGCCAGATATTTCTCTCAGGAGTAGGGAGCGACCAAAACAGAGCGAAAATTAGAGTGAATATTGGACTCACATTCGCCAGGTGAGCAGAAACAACTTCAAACCTGCTGGATGTGTAAATAGGTGCTAACAAGTTTGACATATTATTCTTATAAAGTTGATATGGCAATGTTGTGTATACAGCTCGTTTCTGCTGCCCCCAAGGGACCAAAAAAAAAAATCACCTATGGCAGGTTACATGGAAAGATGGGGATCAAAAATGCAGCCTCTAAAAATTACACAAGCTGTAATTTGTATATTTCCCACATTCCACAGTTTCAACTCCTTATCTAATGGACCATGTGAGTCTTCAACCCTCGGTCCTCTCTAGATGTCGTTGACAAAAGAGTTGGAGCCGATGAGGACAGAGGGTATATCAGATCAGCCCCAGATAATCCAACAGAAAGATCCATCAGACTGGCTGGAATCAATGGACAACACAGTCTCACACACACACACACACACACACTCCACAGAGCTGTGGGTGCAGAAAGTCTTTGTTCTACAAGGCTCATATCTGAGGCATTATTCGTTTCTCTCGTGCGAGCGGAGGAGGAATGATCGCTATGTGGGATGAGCACAGCAGATTAAAAAAAAACCTCCTCCGCTGTGGAGAGGACCTGTCTCAGGGCAACGCTGCACACACAAACATACACAAGGTTGAAACACTGAAATGTCCCCGCTAGCTCACACACCTGTTCATCATGCTATTTTTATTTTTATTTTTTACCTCTTTTCTTACTTGTTCCACTCATTCACCCACACAAACAAACACACATCCACCTTTAGGTCCAGTAACATCTGCCCACACACACAAATGCTACTGCAGTGCAAACAATACAACCTTTGAGTTCATGTTACAATATAACTCATCTGTCTGAGACAATAGTGAACCCAGAGCCTTGAAAACAAAAGGGCCAAGGCCTGGAAAAAACCCAAACTCCTCTGGCTGTCAGACACTTCAGAGGAGGCTTTGACAGGTGTGTTGTCTCTTCCCCCCCATTACACTGTCACCATGCTCCAATCCACCTGTTGCCCCTCTGGAAAACACACTCTGCTCAGCTGCCCTGCAGGACACCATAACTCACATGCACACACGCGCACACACACACACACACAACCCGGCAAGCCCTGCGTTAGTCACCTCGAAACACTGACCGAAAATATTCCCTCACAGTTGTACAGAGCAGTACAAGTCTTTCCCACACAGACGGACATTACTTACACAATACACAAGATGGAACTTTGAATAGTTTTCTTTGTTTAGGAAAGCCCATTTGGTAAAGTTGAGTATCATGTTGAGTCTGTCACAAGATCTAAAAGTATACTGATTATCGATGAATCTAGTAAGTCATTTTTCATAGCAAAAATGGCAAAAAATCATGTCTTGTCAAACTTGTGACCTGGGTTTTTTCACTATTTTCTGACATTTTACAGACCAAACTGTTACTGTTCACCCAGTTATTCAGAATCTATCGGCACATGAATTGATAATGAAAATAATCTCTAGCAGCCTCTCTATAAGTTACTTTGTGTTTCTTTGTTCTTATATCTGAGCTGTCTTTGGGCTGTTTCACAAAACAGGATTATTATAAAGTTAACCACATTCACTCTGGAAGTTATGAAATACAATACCTTCTAAAATGTTGCTCATTTTAAAGCAATAAAAGATTTGGCTGAATCATAGCCAGAATATACTGACAAGCACCGGGCTATACAGTAGCAACATTTAACCATTGTTCTTACAGTTATGGGGTTTTGAATTTTCTAATCCTGCTTTTGAGGACGAAGTACAGTCCCCATAGCACCACTTATGTCTCAGTTCCAATGGTGGAAGAAGAAGTATTCAGATATTTTACTCAAGTAAAAGTAGCAGCAACACAATGTAGACATACTCTGCTACAAGTGCTGTATTCCAAATCTCACTAAAAGTAAAAGTATTCATTAGGGAGCAGAATGACCCAAGTCAGTGTTTTATTACAATGTCTTATCTAATAGTTGATTATTGTTGATGATGCATAATAGTGTAAGCAGAATCTTGATAATGATAATGATCATTTTAACTACTCTGCAAAGTAACTTGTACGGCCGTCAAATGTAGTTGAGTAAAAAGTACAATCATTTCCCTCCAAAATGTTGTGGATTAGTGTGCCATAAAATGAATACTCAGTACAATTACTTATAACTTACACTACTGCACATTTTACTTGAGTATTTTATTTTATATTTATATTTATTCAGCTAGTTATTACTTTAACATAAACATCTAGCCTACTGAGTAAATTATATTAAACAACAAGAATAAGCTCCACCTGCTACAACATCTACATGCTGCTTGGATCTTAATGCATCAATAACAATAATGAAATAGTAGCCTAATATAATAGTATAACTCTGACAGAGACCATTTGCCTGCATAGTGAGTACTTTCAGACTTTAAATACATTTTGCTGATAGTGCTTCACTTTTAATACCCGACTTAAACTTGTAATGGAGTATTTTTTACATAGTGGTACTGCTACTTTTACTTTAGTAAGGGATGTGAATTAATTTTTCCACCACGGTATACTTTTACTTGATTTGAGTTTGAAAGCAGAACATTGACTTGTAACAGTATTTTGATGTGGTATTGTTTGACTTCATCTGAATAGCCTACTTTTTCCTACACTGGCGATAGTATGAGTCATTAAAACGCAGGTGTTTTAATGATCTAAAAAGACAATAACAATCATGTCAGACTGAGAAATATAAACGCAACAATACCGGCCACACCAGTGCGGTGTCAAGCCACTTCCAGTCTACTCACACTTGTTGACAAAAGAGGGTGAAGAAACCTCTGAATGAAAGATGAGAGTTAATAAATAGCCTGCACAGTTTGAATTATCTCAGTTTGCCCTGCGTAAAACTTTAGCCAGACAGACGCTGTATAATGTTTGACTGTACGGCTATGAAGTTATTCCTTCAAAAGAGGATTAAAAGAAAGAAAAATTTCCGGCTGCAAGCACAGGAAGTCAAACCACACACACTCCCGGCGCTGAAATTAAAGGAAAAAAATGCAGGAATTTGAGCGAAGAAATGCGAGATATTTGAGGAATGCTGTCTCCGACAGTGAGTGAGAAGCATTCAGAGCGAACCGCGGGGAGAAATGCTGACTTCACATCCACAATAATCAACAAACTGAAAGTTCCCACTCCGACAGAGAAGACGCAGCTTAAATCTGAACATGAGACCAACACTATTATTATAAAACGCTTGAGCTTACCTGGTGGGACTCTATTGGCAGACAGGCAGGTAGGTAGAGCAATATTATATATATATATATATATATATATATATATATATATTTTTTTTTTTTTTTTTTTAAATGAAGAGTAACTCTGTAAGGTTTGTCTTTTATTTTGTTTTTGTTTTCTGTTGCCTCGTCTCCTTCCTGAAGCCGTTTGTTTGAAGCGAGAGGAAGGCAGGAATTCCAGGAATTAGCCGTGGTATGACATGAAGCCTGGAAAAAGCCAGAGAAAAAGACCAAGGGAGAGAAGGAGGTGAGGGGAGGGGAGGGAGGCAGGCCTGACCGGTCAACACGTAATTACGAAGGGGTGGAGAGGAGGAGGGGGAGGGCTCCAAAAAGGAAAGGAAAGCAAAGGAAAGGGTGGTGAGAGGGTGTGTGTGTGTGTGTGTGTGTGTGTGTGGGGGGGCAAAGGAAATATCATCAAGAATCAAACATACTGTAAAAGCCACTGGCTTTAGGAGGAGAGACAAACAAACGCATTGCAACATGGTTGTAAGACAGCATTCAACTTCTTTACAGTGACTTCGGTGTACGTAACAGCCTGGGTACATGGCAAGGATGTTATACTGTATACCGGATAAAAACCAGAATTAATATTACTTGTTTTTGTAAGAATAGCTAGTTTATTAACCTTTGTGTACGTTTTAAGTGAACAACTATCCAAATTAACCCAGACATTGGACTAAAGGCTTTGTTTCCTTATGAACAATAAGTTTAGTTCATATTTTATCCACTTTTCTTAATTTTTTTAAGCAGAAGATGCTGGCTTTGACGCTGGTATTAAGCATGTCACAGCAGATTGTAACACATTTAATGTTACATTGTTTTGTTTTTTTCCCCCCAGGCTTCATGACATAAATTTATCTCCTACACCACATGATATTAAAAAAGGTTGAATGTTATTAAAGAACATCACTGTTGCCTCTTGTCAGGTGTTTAGCAGTTAAGGAGAACTTTTAATATTTTAAGCTAAATATAGAACTTCAATGAAATAAAAGATTGTTTAAACATTTTTGCGGGAATGCCACATGCAACGGTCGAAGTTTGAACATATCTTTTGCTTATATTGTCGGATAAGCAGACAAAAAGAATGCCATTGTTGAACTTATGGGCACGTTGTGCAAGACATTAAATGCCTGGAGGCCAATTTGTGTGAATTGTGATTCTGAACTTTGGACTGAGTGGCTGAGGCACCACATGCAGGATTACATGAACTGGCTTACAGAGTCCTCCAGTGGATATCATGGGTAAAGAGTGGATTATCAAAGAGTGACACACACTGTAAGACTTTTCTACAGGTAACCTGGAATTTTACTTTAGTTGTGAATTGACTAACTAATTATCTTTGTTTCATAGAACTTTTTTTTCCCCCCCAACTAAAAATGGCTTTTTACACTCAGCAGTTGTGCTCAGCTGGAGATGATGCCCTATTCAATGCAGATGTACTGCTTTGCCACACTCTTTCCATTTCTTAATACATTCTTATTTATTTTCCATAAGGACATGATGCGAGGACAGCGCCCTCTGGAGGTGGAGGGCACCCAAGTGTCTTGTTCAAGGAACACATAAAGGGGCACTCAACTGATTTTACATGTCAATGTCTACTTACTAGTCACAGGGAGTACTACTCTGTTTGTCTGTTTGTCTGTGTGAACCATATACAGAATTGTATACGTGGTTTCTGTGGCTCAGGAGGAGCAATTACTCAATTGACATAACTTGAACAACCTTGTCTTTTGCTTGCAGACTAAATTGTTTTAGTGACTAGAGAAAGACCCCATTGAGATGAAGTTGGGTTGTATTTTGACAAGTGGAGGATCCGAGTAAACACACTGTAAATCAATAGTTACATGGCCTTACTTTACTTCTGTGTTACAAGTTAACAAATGGAGATGTATAAGAAATTTTAGTGAAAGAGTCATTTGTCATTTGTCACTTTATTTAAAAAAGTTTAATTTCATTTTCAATCAAGTTAGAAGGACCAGTGAGTAGGATTTAGTGGCATCTAGCGGTGAGGTTGCAGATTGCAACCAACTAAGTACCCGTTACCTCACCCCTCCTTTTACAAGCGTGTAGTAGAACCTACAGAGGCCTTCAAGTAACGCAAAAATGTCAAAAGGCACTCTCTAGCGGAAGTGTTTGGTTTGTCCATTCTGGGCTACTGTAGAAACATGACGGTGCAACATGGAAAAGGACCCACTCCCTACTGTATGTAGATACAGTAGAAAGATATTTTAAGCCAACAAAACACGATTTGTAGTTCAGGGGATTATACACTAATTAAAACAAAATTATGAATATTACATTACATTTCTGCTAGTAGGGCCCCCTAAATCATACACACTGGTTCTTTAAGGCAAGCCTAGTTGCTTTCATGACACACTGATACTGATTGGCTTAAGATACACAGCTTCCTTCAACATTGAGTCTATCCAAACCATATACTCAAACCCAAGTGCGAGATTTAGTCACAATGATTTCCTTTTACATTTTCTTCCTTTTGGTGCTTATTTTCTTTTTCCAATACAAGTTAATTTCCTTAAAACAGTGGCACATTTACCCAACAACCCAAAGTGTTCTACAAACTTAAATACAGCTCATTACAAACTACAGATTTCTTTGCACTCAAAGAAAAAAAAAAAAAGAGATTACGATTACAAAGTTTTTCTAAAAAGAATATAAATTAATTTAAAAGCCTCCTGTTGATGAAGAAGTTGTACTATTGTATTTATAAAAGCTTTTAAAGAAAATAATTGGAATGTATAGGAAGGTATTGTACAAAATGTGACCTTCAGTGACACTCCCTCTTACAGGTTTATAGGTGAGGTCAGTAATCGAAAAAGGGAGAACACTGTTCCTAAAAAAATATACACTGTGCTATACAGCAATATACTGCAGGGATTGACTGTAATCTGTGAAACATAAAGCCCAGGCCAAAGTCTAACGAGACATTGTTAGACATTGCATTATCGTGTTGGAGGTGAGTTTTGGTCCAAGCTGAGTAAACCCTTCACAACACTAATGGAATGACTGGTGAATGAAACTGGGAGCTAAACTAACTTTCCCCAGATTCCCTCATGTTCACAAACTATGAGTCCATTTCACTTGATCGGTCTTCCTTTGTTCTGACCTAACGACACATCTCCATGTTCTGCACGTCCAGGGAGCGCGTCTTCCTCTTCTTTTTTACAGCACGCCTCTTCATGCTTATTCCTACTTTCACACATGGCATCCTGACTCCAGGCATCATTTCTTCGAAAGGAATTTCATTTTGTTTCCTGAAGAAAAGCAAAACATGTGAATCTAAAGAAACTTGAAAAATTAAGCAAAGCAGTTGCAACTGTACTGGCTGACTTGGCCTCAGCTGCTTGAACGCTCCCTCAAATGTCAGAGGATCTTCAGCCAAATCTAACTGGATAACAAGTAAGGGATAATGTAGAGCAAGCGGGTCATTATTGCGAATTAAACCCCGACTGGGTGATTCACGTTGGGGTCCTGCATCACCCTGTCAGGGTTTAATAATAATGATGTGCTTGCTCTACATTATCCCGCTTATTAAACAGCTACTTACTAAATCAATCAATCATTTGACAACAAATATTGATTTAAACATTTTTTTATTGATTTAAAAATGGTCCTCCAGAGTTGATGATCAGGTCAGACCGCAGAATGCTGCAAATGACCAGCCAGAATCAAGTATTCAACAAAGCTGTGTAATAATTTGCTATACATGTTAAAATCTTTGATCTAAGTGTCTCAACTGAACTAGCAGTTTTTTTATAGTCGATAAACTGAACTGTTTGATCGACTGATTGAGCGAGGCCATGCAGTGAATCTCACCTAGGCCCTTAAGGAACTTGTTGACTCCTCGCTGCTCGCTCCCAGGAAGCAAGTCCAGATACTCTTGTGCTCTCACCTCAAATAGACCTGTAAATAAAAACAAGGCAAATATTACAATCAAATGTTTAAAAAATATATATATATTGTATTTTTAAATAAATCATAACACTGACAATGTTGAAAAATGAGTAGTCAAACTAACATGAAGCACCTGTATCGAATGACATGAAAAAGCAGCATATGCAACCTTTAACATTAACTTTTTTAGTCAGGAGAGTAACATTAATATTGAGATCTCTTATTTAAGGGAGTATATTTTACAGTTCATTCTTGGCCTTGAAAACAGAAGTTGACAAAACACTCTCCACTCAAGATCCACTTACTCACTTGTTCTGGAGCTTTTGACCCTATCACACAGTCCTTACCATCACATTAAAAGTACCCTGTGGAGTTTTAGACCTCTGTTTTTCTATGAGTGAGTCCCCGTTTTGTTTATCTTGCACACTTTAGATTTACTGTCCATAATGAAAGTTTGAACATCTACAGTTTTGTAAAAAAAAAAAAAAGCAAAATTAATTTGCTGATGAAGACTCTGTAATAAGGTCCTGATTTATATCTACATAATTTCAAAAATGGGAAAAATGTTAAGGAACTGTTTTTTAGAAAAAAGATAATAGATGATAAGGAACTGTTTTTTAGAAAATAGATGATTAGCAAAAATACAAATTCAATTTCAGTAGAATTTAGTATGACCAAAAAGGCACACAGAAATATATTTTTGTATATGTACATACAGTAGGTATGAGGGTTCAACCAGTTTTTGTACTGTTATAAACTATACTGTAACACTAATGCAGGTAATCAAATCTCAGTACCTCTGAGGCCCTGTCTGCGCAGCTCCCTCTCCTGGATGAAACCGGTGAACATCTGGGTCTCCATGAACACCTCCAAGAACCTTCTCAAGCTCTTGGACGTGACCGCTTTGCGAAAGGCTTCGCGCTGAAAGGACGAGGAGGGGGAAGAAGAGGGACTGGGCAAGGTGGGGGAGGAGACAGACTCATCCTCCCGCTCTGCTCCACCAATGAAGAGGGAGAAGTGACCCACCATCTCCACGAAGAAACGCACAAAGGCCTCTGACACCACTGCGCTGAGGGAGCTGGAGTCTGGGTGGAGGTACAGGAGTGTAAAGGAATAAAATAGAAAAGATTAATTCACAGCATATTTACTGCCCTATAACAGAATGACTAACAGACCCAGTATCTGCAAAAGATTGATCAATACCAATGACTCAACGACTCGCCAAGGTATTTCAAATAACACTTCTAACACAAAATGTAGGAAAATAAACTTCCTACTCACTGGAAATGTATAGACACCCCCCTTTTCATACAGCTCACTTTTCACACATTACATAAGTTTTCAAGACATTTTATTGGACCAAAAGCCACATGCCAAGCGTCACTTACAGCTTACAGTCATAACTCAAGGATCACTAGGGATGTAAGAAAACTCTGATTACTTAAAGTTATCACTTGTCATATATATATATATATATATATATATATATATATATATATATATATATATATATATCTCTTGTGCAACTCTGTATAAGCAGCCTCATGGGTGTCCCAACCCCAAGTTTGAGAAACACTCCAAGGGTGCATGAGTAATAAAAAAACTCCTAACTGCTGCATAAAAGCAGTGTTACACTGAACTCTGTGGATTGAAAGCTTCCACTGTGTTCTCCTTGTGGCTCCACCAAGCAGTGACGGGGTGTTGCTTTATAGTGTACTGTGACGTTACTTTTGGGATGTCACATTTTCACCGACTACATAGCAACAAAAGCAGAATTCCCAGTATGATTTTCATCACTCTTTAAAGCCCCTTTTATACATGCACACTACGCAGAGAGCTTCATTATTAAGATAAGATAAGATAAGATAAGCCTTTATTGTCTCCCATAGGAGAAATTTGTCTTGGGTACTCGAGAGAACAAGATGGTGACACATCACGCATAACACACAATAAACATACAATTAACCATCTTACAACATAGTCATACATTTCCTCATGCTAAAATAAATAACAAATAACACACGAATCTAGAGGTTATGTTACCCTGAACCCCCTAGAATGATAAGAGCACTTAAACACTACCTAAGCCAGGTCTTTAAGACAGCGGAAATAACTAAAATAGGTATGTTAGTTTAAAAAAAGTCAATGACAATTGATCCTTCAATAGGTTAGTAAAAGTTTCCTTAAAATGTTGTGAAAAGATTGGGAATCATACTGTAGACCATTTCTTAATGTTGATCATTTTACAGCACTATCTTTAGTATATTTGGTATGTCTAATAAAAACATTCATATATTGAATAAAATACTGTAATAAGTTACCATTTGGCAGATCTCCTTTCTCACAGGCCAGCTCCCTCCTCTTGTCCAGCACAAGCTCGAGAGCTGCCTGCAGCTTGTGGGGAAGAATGGAGTCCTCATCATCCAGCTGTGAAGATAAAAACACAGATGTAAACACAGTAAATGCTGCAGTGAATTAACATATTGTATTCACATAACATCTAGTAGAGTCACCACATGTGTAAAAGGACTCCATGTGGTGATAGATTTTGACAGTTTTCCTAATGTTTCTATGGTTTCTACCTGTCGTAGGAAGCGACTGTTGCCGAGATCGACCACCAGGACCTAAGGGAAGAACAGAGGGAGAGTGATGTCATTTCCTGGAGCTATTTTTCAGTGGAGGAAAGGCCCGGAGTCAATGGTACCACAGTCCGTACATCACAAACAAAAAAACTCATCATACCTCTTCTATGGGCAGCTCTTTGAGTCGAGGCAGAGAGCTAGAGAGGAGGCCCACTATAAAGGGGGTAGGGGTGCAGACAATATCCAACATGGAGGGCGGGAGCACGGGGATGTACGTATGCTGCCAGGTGAAGGGGTAGAGCAGAGCCACTACTGCATGACAACACTGAGACAATGTGCTGTGGAGAGAGAGAGAAAGAAAAAGGTTAAAACAGATAGTTAAAGTGCTCATATTATGCTTTTTGGCT
Organism: Perca flavescens; assembly: GCF_004354835.1. Classification (NCBI taxonomy): domain Eukaryota; kingdom Metazoa; phylum Chordata; class Actinopteri; order Perciformes; family Percidae; genus Perca; species Perca flavescens. Next base: position 17,406,644 of record NC_041338.1, read on the forward strand.
TTTTCCCTTTCCTTGAGCGTTTTATATATCTTTTTTGTGCATGTAATAGGTTGACAAAGTGAAAAAGCCCAAAGTCCTCCCCAAAGGGACTTACCATCTCCAACAGAAAACACTGTTCACAAACTGCTCCAAACAGCTCTATTGTAGTCCAGCCTTTACTTCAGAGATGAACATGTGTCACTTTGTAACACACGTTATAATGCTCGCCTAGCTGCTAGCCTGGCACACCCTTATACTCTGCTTCTGACTGGCTAGTAGTCCTTACCTAGGTACTGTGCATGTGCGACTCCCAACAAAGATAGGAACAGAAGTGTGATGTCTCACTCTGTAGCTAAAACAGAGAGCTCAACACACAGGGTGAAAAGAGGAGCTGCAGCAATGTGCAGTACAACAAAGATATGGTGTTTTTTAAAAATGAAACCACATAAACCTATTCTGGTACAACCTCTAAATACAATTATGAACCTGGAAATGAGCATAATATGAGAACTTTAATGTACAATATACGATAGAAAAACAATCTTAAAAAAAAGATAATCCTTAAAAAAAACTGCATGATACTGAACTGTAATAATGGACATTACTATCATATTATTTCCATATTAAAATAATTTCACCACAAGGCCCATTTAGTAGCTATCCTGGAGCTTTTGAACCTTCATTGTTTGAAAGTTCTTTCTTGGAAAGAACTTTTTAAACAATGATACGTTCAAAAGCAGTGGAAACAGTACTCTTTGCAAGGTCAAGAATTAACTTTCAAACTCAGTATTTAAGGCAACATGCACAGTATAAGATGTCGTTAAAGTGCTAAAATGTTTCATTTCAACTGGCCAGACTGGCTATAATAGGTTCAATGTACAGTGAATTCTATTTTAATATGCAAGCACAATTCAGCATCTTGCTGTACAACACATTATATAATGCCCATATATATTTACCGCTGTCTAAGTTTAGTTTACCATGTTGACTTTCTACAACAACCCATAGAAAACAGAGGTTAACTTGCTGCATTCAGGTTTGACATGTACAGCAGGTCAAGAAAGTGATAATCATACAAAATAGCAAGTAGCTCTTTCTCTTGATATCTAATTTGTATTCAACGAAATAGTAAAATAGAGCACAATAACCTTCCAAAAAGCAAAGCATATCCCTAAAACCTAGTCTAGTTTTCACCACAAGATGGTGCTAACCAACTCCTCAAGAAATAAACCTCTCCTGCCACCCATTTCTTAATTTGGAACATAATGTTAAAAGTTCATTCCTGTTGCTCCAACAAACCGTTGTTACCCTGAGAGGAATGTAAAAAAAAAAAGCATCTCTGAGGGGAGAGTGATGTAACACTTATAAAAACTATACAGCGGCAGCAAACACTCACCCCACGCTGTTAACTTAATCTTGTCCGGGTGTGCATCTGCTCACAGTTATTTCATTAAAAAATTGATTGACGAGGCCAAGTTTCCAGTCCACAGTAGAGAATGTGCAACGACTCGTGATCTGCTTATGAGCTCTGTTGAGAAATGCTTCTTTTTCCAACTTTTAAACAACAGTACATGGGCATGAAGGGGAATACACAAATCCTGAACCTAAATCAGAACTGAAATAGGACACAATGACTGATTATGCTTAACCCACATGTTGAACCAGGTGTACCACAGCAGTTAAAAGGTTTTATGTAGACTGGATCTGATGCCATCACTGTGCACACGCGGTAGCTCTGGACTCTAAAGCCTAACTCCTTCTATCTGGCATCCATGACAGTTTTCCAAAGAAGTGATTGTTCCCCAGGCGACTGTAAAACACAACAGCATTCCTTCCTCTCATACTCTGTCAGGATCTTCTTTTCCTCTGAATGTTTGTCGACTTGAGGTATCTCTGTCACATCCTTCAAACTCTTTACTCTTGATCTTTTCAGCATGAAAACACTTCCTTTGATAATCTGGTCACGACAGGTTCATTAAACAGATTAATAGGAGTACCGCAATTACTCTACCCGCCTCGGGACTGATGTCTGTTGCAAGGATTGGACAATATGTTGCTGGAACCAACCTGAGTTTGTCGGCAGTGAAGATGACCCTGCGCTCCAGTAGTAGAGAGGCAAACACTCGGAGAAGGAGACGTAGACTCAAGGAGGAAAAGAGACATTCAAAGTCCACATGTTCCAGACGAGAATCTGATGGCCTACAAAGCTCTATCACCTGTAGGAGTGAGAGAGAGAGAGAGAGAGAGAGAGAGAGAGAGAGAGAGAGAGAGAGAGAGAGAGAGAGAGAGACTTTTAGATAGTAATGTACATACTGCACACATACACATTAAATCATTAGTGGTATAATCTTTAAAAGCATATGGGGTGCACCTCCAAGAATGGGGTAAAAAACTACTGTTTCCACGGTGACAGCACAATCATCTCACCTCTGTCCCAGAGCCAGGAAGGAAGTTTTTGACAGTGATGGTCCTTCCTGGAGCAGGGAAGGGAGCTTCCATTATGCCTCTCATAAAAGGCTGCACCAGAGCAGGGGAGATAGCCCTCCTCTTTTCCACTTCATCCAGGATCTGTAAAACATAGAGAAGGAGGATCTGTAATTGGAATACTGGCAATCACAAATATTTCTATGAGTGTGTGGAGCATCAGATCTTTCCAATCCAGAATTGACTGAATCTTTTCAATAGAGTAGACTTTTTTTTGTTCTTTTTTATTATTCTATCTTAGAGTTGGGCAATATGATGATTACACTGGATAGGATGTCAGATATTTTGCCATATCATTTATAACATGGTAGCTGTCCCTTTTAATATCTCTGGGTGTATTAGGCCATTATAGGTAGTGTTCCAGTAGTACAGCATTGATGTGGTAATGTGGTGAAGTACTTTAACCTGTCAGATATATAACATTTCTAAATTAGCTAAAAACAGACATTTCTGTTTTGTTATTTTATCCACAAACTGTTTCAACAATGGCTTTTATTATGACAAACATATTCATTCTTGCCATGATGCAGTGGAGACAGTCAAACAATGTCAAAAGTCAATACAACAAGTGGCTAACATCAGCCTGACATCATGTGTACCCTTCAACACACTGTACACATCTGTATCGCATTAAACCTTTATGTAGCTGATCTGATACAGATGAAACATACTCAGAACATCAGCAGCAGCATTGAGTACTTCCAATGCAGAGGCACCTATCAATATATTTGCCATCTCCTATAACAGCAGATATACTGTAGTTACCCTTATCTGTACATGTGTGTATCCTTAGAAACCCAATTCTAGCAATGGCACATGAACACTGCACAGATCTACATACACAGGCCAACAGGCATATAAATCTAAGGCCCAAAGCCAATACAGTGCATGTTTTCCACTGCAGTAACCACATCAGCTGCAGTTCACATGTGCGTCTGTACTGGAGCCAGTGAGGTTGTATGTATGGGTTTGGGTAACACATGCTATTCTGTGCAATGTAATTTTATCTGATGCAAGACATGTATTTCACTAAACTTTGTGCGTTTGTGTTCATGCTTAGTTTACGATATCTACCTTGGAGAAGAGGTCGAAACAGCCCAGGCGGCTGACGATGCAGTAGACCTCAGGGAGCCTCCGGCCTTTACCACTGGGCTGTGAACAGGCAGCCAGTTAAAGACAGCTTCAAAACCCAGGAGTGTCACAAGACTGCTCACCCAAGTACAACCACAGGATTAGACCACTGAAGCAAAGCAAAGCCTTTGTTTTGCAGAGTCTTTGAAGACTGTGACTTTGAAAAATCTAAACCATTTTATCAACCAAATTCAAGAAATATGTAGAAAACATTTATTATCAACTTGCATAATAGTTCAACAAAAAGAGAAGGGTAAAAGCAGCAGAGGAAATGTTTATAATCAGGGATTATCTATATTGAATTTAAATTAGGAGAAGCTACTATAGTGACAAGGGGCAGAAACATTTTAAAAGCGTACCAGTAATCGCCGACAGTAGCCAAACCGCCTGCTTCCATCCTCACCAGTCAAGACAAATGAGAACGTCTCACTGGGGATGAAAAAAAAGAGAGAAAAGAAGATAATTCAGACATGCTGGAAAACATTTAAACGGCTGTTGTGGAAACAGAAAACTCCATTCTGGACTGGACTTTGTGTTTTGGCAAACAAAGGTATGACTTTGTACTTGAGAGGAAAGACCCTCAGGACAGGCTTACTACACACAAATCCTCCTAAGCTCTACCTGACAGGTACTCATTGACCGGTGACGACCTTCTTGACAGGCGAGAGTGTCAGCAAGTTCAATGCACCCACAGAACATTTGCCTCCAGGGTAATTATTAGCCATCATCGTCAAGACGTACATCATCACTTCTAAGAACAATGCAGACGTTGAGAGGCTAAGCTAGGTGGTATTAGGTAATAAGGCCAATTTTAAACATCATACAAAGAGAGGTGATTTTGTAATAACAAACCAGGTGTAAGGTGCTAAATCCACCATCTCTCCCTGTAATAATTTGTCACTGTCAGCACTTTATCGTTAAAGAAAGAACAGTCATCTTTACAAGCCAGGAGGTCATTTCTATTTTAGGCTTTCAGCTTCTTCTCTAACAAGTGATTATTAACAAGGAAAACAGCTGAGCTATTAACACTCTGCCGGTAAATTCCTGTTTCCCTGTTTTGTTGTTTTGTCGTGGTTGCAGTCAGACTTGGACTGACCTGGGGAAGTTGTCGACAGGTGCCCAGTCTTTGGCGTCAGGGAAACAGAACTGAGGGATGACCTTCAGCTGGTCCTCAGCCTCCCGCATGAATTTAAAGCTCCTCTCAAGCTGGATTAAAAAAAGAAAAATTGTGAAAACAAATATATTTAATGATGTCTGAAGGAGAACACCATTAAAGTCTTAGACCATCAGGTTACACATGCACACGCACACGCACACACACACACACACACACACACACACACACACACACACACACACACACACACACACACACACACACACACACACACACACACACACACTAGACTATTCCTTTTTTATTGCATGGACCTGCTGTTGCTGTTGCCAAAAGTGCAAAATGGTGTTTTTCCCAGAAAAGTCCATACCAGGTGCTGATAAACTAGCGTATATACAGTATACCATTGGTTTGGTAGGAAAGTAGATAATAATAATTACAATGTCTCCTTTTCAGCAGTTATTTTCTTCTTCTTTTAAATACAATTGGCAGTGTCTCATTTTGGAATAAAGTGCTTCAGTAACATTTCTATCCCATTTTACCTTGAGAGGGAACTGCTGTGTGACTTCTGGCAGGTATGGGACTCCAGCTTTGGTCTTGTGGAGTGCAACAACTATGAAATACTCAAAGAGCTTCCTCTCCTGCAACTCCATCAGATCCCGCTCCATGGTCCGGTACCGCCCCGTCTGCCTCAGCATGGACTGGACCGACACCAGCCGCTGGCTGTGGGCTGAGGGACAGAGGACCACATGTCATGCAAATACATCAGTGTCATGTATGCATAGATGGTCACTGTGAGGCCACATCATCTGTGCATATGTTTGATTTTAGTTATAGGGTGGAACTGTTATTGTATTATTGTACACGTGCTACTATTGTGCTGATTTGTAACTAATGAAACTACATAAATACAAAACTATGTTATACTTATACTGCTTATACTGCTCGGCATCCCCTATGTAGCTACTGTAGGTGTAAGCATTCGTTTTCTGTTCTCACCTTTTAGTTTCTCCTCTGTGTCACTTTCGGACTCACTGTTCTCATCTGTTACTAAATTAAAGAGAAGCGTGAAAAGGATAAAACAGAGTGTGAGCAGAATTCAAATAACAATCACAGGAAACTTAAAGCACATGGAATTTGCTGTCATTGCTTTCATTCTTGCCACTACCACACAGCACCACCCAGTCCTCTGAAACATGGGTCAGTCTCAACTAACCACAGAATGTAACTTTGCCCATAAAACTAAGTGGATACACATGATTGTTACTTTTATGGAGATGGGCCTGTAAAGTCTTTCTGGTCAAAGTAGGAGTCGTAGGAAAGGTAACCCGATGAAACGTGTCTGCAGTGGGTAGAGTGTTGATAGTACTGATGATAAACTTTGAATTCAGTTTTTTGTCAAATTATTAGTCATGACCAAATAAACATTTGACCAGAAAACACTACATGTACTACTGTTATTTGTTATTTTACCAATAAAAACTTTAACTTTATAACAGTATCTACAGTTGAATGTGTCTTGCTTGGGTGTATCATTTAGGATTAATTGATTTATTGTTTTTCTACTGTTTTGCTTTTGAACTTAGGGCTGGGCAGGCCTGAGCTACATTAATATACTCTTGATATACGTGTTAGTTAGTGTGTGAGTGTATGTTAGTGTTAGTATTGCAGTTGTAGTATTTCTTTCATATTTTCTGCCTAACAAGTGTCTGATGTTGTTTTTTTACTGAGCATCGGCAACCAAAACAGCTTCCCCTCTGTATCAAAAAACCTGAAGTGCCAGACAATCATGGAATACATGTGCCAGACTGTTTTTTCTTCAAGTGGATCTGCACCTGGATCTGTTTTCCTACCAGAAACTAATCACTTATTCCTTGGCCCATAGTCTAACATTCCACTTTATTGAAATCAGTTGACAAATGTTAACTAACAAACAACAAACACAAAGAGGTGTTGATGATGATGTCCAGAGTTGGACATCATTTTTAGTTAAGCAAAGTAAAAATAAGTTTCACAAAATTCCCAGTTGATGTGAAGCAAATGAAAGTCATTTTTGTGGCCTGCCTTTGAAGCCTCACCTCTCCCTGAGCTGGACTCTGTAGACTGAGACACCCTCTTCATTCGTTTCTTCCCTCTCCGTGCCTCGAAGATGCCATTGATTTTCAGAACCATCTGCAGGAGGTAAAGGGAAAGAAATGTCCGTCTTTAACTCTTAAACTAATAAAAAAAAAAATGGCAGGCTCCTCCCAAGATCATTTCAATACAGCTTCTGGGAGGCCTTCCTCTGAGCACACTTCTCACAGGAAATATTCGTCAGAAAAATGTTCCCTGCCTTACTCATCCCCAGATGGCAGCATGAGTGGACCAGCTCCGAATCTCCCTGAGCAGTACACTGGGCCATAAATCACAGAAAGAGCAGCATGAGCTCTGTGAAAGGCCTTTCAGACTGCCATACCTTGGGGATTTTCCTCCGTCTGCGATTGTACGGGTCTCCAGAGAGGCAGGGGGTGTCGTCTGGGCTGCTGGGTGTGGAGGGGGGGCTGATACGTGAGGGAGAGGAGATGCCAGTGTCCCTGCTGGTCTTACGTAGCTCCAGGAGCTTGAAGCTTCGCCGTTCTGAATTTTGTCTGAAGAAGCCAGGCTTGGAAGAGAGCTGCGTAGGGCAGATGTAGAAAAACAGGCACATTAGAAGGGGACTTTAGTATAGAACTGCTTCCAATAAATCTACTTTGTTTTTATAGAGATGTATTGGCAATCAGGTACCTTAGTTGGCATGTCAGGGACAGGAGATGAGGAGGCAGGTGAAACACATTTGCTTCCCAAACAACTTCTCTCCAGCTCTATGTCTTCATAGGGATTCTCCTTGGATGGAGGATCTTCAGGAGAAAAAATTGTTTTCTTTCAAAACTAAGAAATCAATGTCACAGCTTCACACAAGCTGTCCAAAGAGAAGATAAAGTATTTTTCCATATCATTCATGTTTGTTTTGCCAGACCTTAATCCAGATGTGCAGAGAGCTACCAGAGTGTGCTTAACATTACCCCGCTCATATTGCACTGTGATAAGATGCTTGCAAACAGCTAATGCTAAATGTGACTCTAGCCACCGTTCCTCCCCTGCAGATACAGAGTGAGAAAGTTTCATTTTCCAAAACCTGTGCCTCTTTCTCTCTTTGTATCTGTCTCTCTGTATCTTCCCTCTGCTCTATCAATCCATCCACCAGATGTGACCTGAAGAAGTCGTAGGATAAAGAGGGACGTTCAGTTCCCCGCTACTTCTCTCTCTGAGGAAAACAAGGGATCAGCGTACTGTTTTTCACATTGCTAGCTAGTGTTTGCGTGTGCTGCCAGCATGTGAGTTTGAATCAGTCATCAAGGCGTGCGTCTGGATACTTGTAGAGGTGACAGTTGCTTTCCTTTCAATCTGAAAACACTATCAGGCATGTGGATTGTGTGTTTAAAATGTGTTGATGTGAACCTGACTATAAGGACAACACAACTGCTCATCACTATCTGTATATCTTTGCCTTCCTGAGCTGCTTTTTGAGTAGACAGCTCTGGTGAGTAACTTTACCCATGGGACACTGCTGAGTGTTTGGTGAACACTGTCTGAGCATTTTAAAGAACAATACTGTTGTATGAAAGGAGGAAACTATAAAAGAATCCAAAATAAGCTGCGGCATCACTCAAATATAATTAAAGTAAATTTCACTGTTGCAGACAAGCAGCACTCATTATACGCCAGTCTCTGGGATTAAAACCAAAGATACATTGAAGCGATTGCCAGTAATGTGCCGTGGCTCTATAAGCCACTCACATTCCCCCCGCTGCACTGACAATCACAGTAACCAACCTCAGCTACAGTATGACCTCACACAACGGCACTATTGTACGTTATGAAATTAAACAGGCTTTAGGTGGGGTTGGCATAACCCTGCAGACAATAAGGTAGGAACGTAGGATAAATTTCTGCGTATCATTTTTAATAAAAGTGAAGCAGCATGGCTCTAAATTAAAACCGGAGCAGAGTAAAGGCAGCATGGCCTCCTCATCAACTCTGGTCTTATTAAACTCTACAGTATGACACACACTGATATGAGAAATGAAACTAAAGGGTCATGCAGTGTATGAAGGATATAGAAAATAGGACAACCTCCAGCCTACAGTACAGTATTTAAAAATGTTTTTTATTTTATGCGAATACTATACAAAGTTGATAATGCAACACTTTGAAACCACATGTCAGGAACTTGATTTTCGACACATGCATAAGGAAAAATAAAAGTGTCATATGTGTGGATATGTATTGTTTACCTATTATGTCCTCGTAGACATTCTCTTCTGATAAAGTGCGTGTAAGGCCCAGTCTGGACTGAGCGTACCAGTCCACCCTGCAGCTTTCTGTAGATGACTGGAGCAGATCCTCAAATTCATAGGACTTCCTGGTGGACAGAACATTACAAGGATTTAGGAGAATCACATGCCAAATATAAAAAAAGAGAAAGGAAGGATTTTTGTGTGTACTGTTGATGCTTTTAAGAATGTTTGATATGCCAAGTAGGAAAACGGATGTTACCATTTGCTAGTTACTACATCTGTGTTTCATCATTGCCAAAGATTAAAGCCCAGTAGAATGAAGTGCACACAAGCATCCGTGGTTGCATGCAAAGCCAAATGCATGCACACATACAGTTAACAATTAAACTAAGTTGCCACTTTATTGGGTACAGCATGCTACATCTATTGCAATACAATGGAACAGCCCGGCAATAAATCCTATCTTTCTAAAGCTTATCATATTCAATGTTGCCCTATTGGATTGAATTATAGTGAACATTTTTAAAAATCATATCAATGTTAACTTCTGTGCATTTCCCCTGATATATAAAGGTAAGTTAAGTTATGCAAAGTAAAGTACCATGGAGTTATGGAGGATTAATCCTCTTCTGACTGAACATTGTGATTGACCATGGACCAATAGTGAAGGATTTTAATGATTGGTGTAAGCACTCCTTTTTAAACATAAATGTCTCCAAGACTAAAGAATGAATTATTGATTTTAGGAAACAGTGCCTGCCTCTTCCCCCCACTATTATTGATGGCCAACCTGTTTAGACAGTACAAGAATATGAGTACCTTGGCACAATAATTGATAGCAAGCTATGTTTTGAACCACACACTGATGCTGTTTGTGCCAAAGCCCATCAGCGTATGTACTTTTTATTGAAAACTGAGGAATGTTAACATTGACCCTGCTTTTATGAGAAGGTTTTATTCCTGTTTTATTGAGTCTGTTTTAACCTTCTGTTTTATCTGCTGGTTTTGGTTCTCTGTCCACAAAAAACAAAAAATTACTAGGGAGTATGACATGTAGCAAGATTGCAGGCATCAACTTCCCCATTATCTCCTACATCTACTCCAACAGAGTGGCAAAAGAAGGCCCAATCCATTGCAGCTGGCCCTAGCCACCCCTCGTCCTGCCAGTTTAAGCTACCGGTACTTCCTTCAGGTCGTAGGTACTCCATGCCCAGATGCAGGTCCAATAGACTCAGAAACTCTTTTATCCCGACTTCCATTTCCATTTTAAACAATTTGCCAGAACTGTTTTAAATGTATTTATTTATTTGTTTACTATTGTGTTTTAGATACTGTGGGTATTTCATATTTTGCTGTATTGTTGTGTGTCTTGTCCTTATGTCTGTCTGCTGGCTGTACAAACAATTGCCCCTCGGGGACAATAAAGTTACCTTGACCTTGTATGCTTTAAAAAAGTTGTTGCATGGCACTGAGCGAAACTAAGTGTATCTAATAAACTGGCAACTTATTGTATTTGTTCACGCGCACAAAAATGCACACTGTGACGGGCACTAGGATAAAGACAGCTTGACCAAACAAAGGGCTTGACACAGCACACTTGAGCAGAGTGAGGCCTCCACATATGGTATGGAATGTAACAGATCCAAGCCAAGTTTCAAACAAGAATTCAGACCACTGAGAAAGTGAACAATAGATGTACTCCAATACATACTGCAGGGTTCACATTTTTTGGTTTCCTTTGGTTTGATTGTAACCATCTGAATTTGAGTACTACTTAGAAGACTCTTGAATATTCCAACATGTTTGCTAGAATAAGTGATTTTAGATTCAGACATTGAACTTTACATTTACTTTACATTTGCAAATGCCAGACAACTCATTTGTGATAGCCACTGGCCTTGCACATCATTGTTACTGTCAAGGCTTAAATTCTTGAAAAAGCAAAGGGCCTTTTTGACATTACTCATATCACTCTGCATGCTGTTCTCCTCTTCTAGTAGAGTTTTGGAAAGAGGAATGAGTTGAGTTAATGTGTACATTCCGCAGATCCAACTAATGAGCTCAGTCTTTGGGATATTTAGAAACAGGATGATGTCACCGGTGGTTTTGATTTACAGCAGATGTGGTGAATGTTGTCAACCTCAGTGTTTGGTCGGCGATGGTGGGGGAAGGCTCAGAGGATACACAGAGCCATCATCACTGGTTAATTCTTATCCCACAAGCAACTTTAAATAAATATTTTTTAATTTAGCTTTGGGGACAAAGAAGCTTCAGCAAATGGGTGTCTGCTATAGGACTGATCATCATCTGCCCATATTTATCATTCTATCTTCTTAGTCTCTTACCTGTTGCTACTGTCCCGAGGTCTGTCAGCCCAGGGTCTCCTGCAAACTCCAGGTGGTGGGCATGTAGGTAAAGGTGGAGGAGGAATGCAGGGCAAAGGGGGCAAGTTCCTCCTTCCCTTCCCTGAGCCAGGCCCTGAAGCTGGGATAGTGGGGGGGGTGTGATGCTGGAAGGTTCTCTGAGGTTTGGGTAGAGGGTTTATAGACGGAGCACCTGGCTCACTGTATACATTTTCTGGATCCCCTTCCCTCCTCCTCCGCGACCCGCCAGGTCGAACAATGTCAAAAGTCCCAAAAATGGGCTCGTTGGCTCTCTTTTCAGTATCCTCCAGCTCCTCCTTTGAAGGAGGGCAGAAGTAATTCCCTGGAAATGCCAGTGAAGGTCTGTCAGGAACCTCCTTTGTTGCCTTCTCCAGTTTCTTAACATGAGTTAAAACACTTTTCTTGTCTTGGGGTTGTTCTGTTGGCTTGGAAGCTCGAAATCCCCTCTCTAGGATCACTTCTCTGTCCTTGTTTGTTGGGCCCTCTGGAGATTTAGACCTTAAATCCCCCAGCTTTCCAACATTCTCCTTCCCTGAGTCTTGTCTGTCCCAGCTGACAAACCTCTTGCTATCTGTCCTTTGGACCTCTGAAGCTTTGGCTTCCTTTTTCCGCACTGTCTCAACTTCCTTCTGTGTTGTGCTTAGTGGACATGTCCCTGTAGAAGTTGGTGGGGCAGGCTCCTTTTTGCCCTCCCATTGTGAGATCTTATCACGTATGCTGGCAGTCTTGACTGCCGCTGGGCTCTTGTTGTTGTTCAGCTTGCCACACAGCCCGTTCTCCATGTTGGGAGTCCTTGGGTCGGTGGTGGTGGTGGTGGCTCTCCTGTGAGCCAGCATGGTGTCAGGAGGACCCGGGCTGTCGCTCAGGCCAAGTAAGGGGGAGAGGGGACACTTGGTGGACACAGCAGTGTCCCTCCTGTCTCTGTCCCCTGGTGACCCGCACACCTCTTGGCGCTGGGGCCCCGCAGACGATGAAGCCTCCCCGACCTTCAAGCCACAGCACTGGAGCCTAGAAAAGAACATAGAAAAATCAACATACACCTTTGAGATATTAGCTTAACCCTTAAAAGGGTTGCAAACGAACCGCAAGTGTCATACATTCGTACACCCAAAGCTGCCCAGTCAACACAAGAAACTACTTAAACAGAGGCAACACAAAACAAAAGGAAAAGTATGCAAACGCATGGTACTGAACATAAAACGCTCTCATGCATTGATATTAAGCCTTTACAAAAAATGCAATTATTAGCAAAAAACACCAGGAATCTAAAAATCTAGCTGAAGAATAGATTGCCATACATTAATATATTACAAATCCAGACCAGTGCAAATGGTGCTTGACATTATTTTTTATAATTGCTAAGAAAATACATGATTTCATAATATTAACATAAGATATTGAAGTTCTTCTAAATTGCCCATTTTGCAGTAAGGGGCTGAGGTATATATCAAGATTGACAGGCTGTCAATCACAAGATGGACTGTGGGGAGGGAACAAAAGTAAACCCAAACAAACAGACAAAACATGCAAAGAGTCTTCTCTCAGTAAGGGGACAGTACGACTCACAACTAATGTGTACTAAATTCAAATCAGATAAACAGAGGGAGAAAGTTGTCAACTACTAATTTATAGTGCAATTATTTTTGTAGAAATGTCAGTTGCTACCTTCACTGTACATAACTTACAATCATGCTCCCCATAGCTCTTAAAATTGGCCACGCAATTTGAGCACTTACAATTACGTCCAACTAGATCTTTTATTTTTTATGGGTTAAACAAGAATTCTTGTTAAAAGAGCTCAGACGTCAGTTTGGTGCCTCGGTTTTAGCTGTGAGTCACTCCTGGAAGATTACTGGGTCACGACTGTTTGAACTCTGGGTTTCGGGGTCAAAGTTTACAACACACAAAGCTATTTCTGGAGAGGAGATGAAAGTATACACAGAAGAGGGGAGAGGCCAAAATGTAGACGTGCATCTTTTCTTTTCGACTCCCAACCCCTGGCCCAAAGACCATTCATCAAATGATTGAATTTCCAACAAACAGAGGAAACGCTGCCTTGCTGGGTGACTTCTGATGACATTGCTGGATGTGAAAACCAACAGTCATGCAATCCGGAGGAAATCTCAGGGGGAAATTACTGATTCAAGTTTCCTCAGAGACCCTAAAAGAAAAGAAAACCTTGATGTTGTAACTATGACTATGAAACCAAATAATTCTCTTTTAAATTGCTATGGGTTTTATTAGTTTGGCCCCTCTCCCCCTTGCCCTTTTCTTTCTCCTTTCGTGTCCCTCGGTTGAAACAGCAGTTTTTATTAAGCATGAAGCAACAGAGGGGAAATACTATGTCGAATAGAAGAGCCAAGTAAAGGAAAACAGGAGTAGGCAGGGGGTTGAGTGAAGGAGTTAAATTGGAGCAGATGGAGGAGGAAATTAATATTGTGTATTCCCCCTATCTAAAAAAAACGTAATCACACTTTGTTGTGATTAAGAGACAAAGAGAGATTGAGAGACAGATATACATACAATGGACCGTATGGAAAGTTGTCTATAATCACCCGCAGCCAAGAATGGGTGGAGCATATAGATGGGGTCAATGAGGGCGGAAGGAGGAAAGGAGTTAGAAGGGCACAAAAGCATCTCTAACCAGCTGAGTTAACACAGGATCAGCAGATAAGAGAAAGGGTTTAAAACTAAATTATTTTAATTATATTTCCACATATCAACTATTGACAATTCCTCAAGAGAATTGTACTGAGCTTTTGAGCAATGGTAACTACAATAACATGGCAGACCCTAAAAACAATAGACAGTTAAACCTTCCACTAGACAATCCCTGTTATTGGCACAAACCAAAATCCCTTCATTATAATCTAAATAGCACTAATGAATATTGCAAGGCTGACAGAAGGGACTCTAGAGAGTGCTCATAGAGGCATTAGACTGTGACAGCAGGGGGGTAGTAACAGTATCTAGAAGCCAGATGGCCAAAACTGCCCTGCTCTCTAGCGCTGCTTTTGTTATATTGCTGACCCTAATGGAGAGGGGTGTCTGCAGCTTGCTTGAGAGCAGTCCTGAACTATATGATGAATATAGGAGAAGTACAGTTTATGCCCAAGCAACATGTGGTGGAGAATATGTAGAGGTATAAGATGGCAGAGTAGAGTGAACTACTATACAGATTCCCAGCTTATGTCACACCCTGCAGCAGCTGGAGGATCTACTAGTTTCAGAGGTATCTTCCCCAACTGAAGGATCATCAGATCAAACATGGTTATGCTATGACTTCACTTTCAAGAAACAAGACGTTGCATCACACATGCTCAATTGACCCAAAAGTTCTACAATACTCAACCTCTAACGCCACAAGCACTGTTACAAGCATGCGAAAAAGAGTTTTTAACATTTGTGGTTTCTTACTGCAATGTGCTTTGGGAGTCGCAGTTTACTTAAAAAATATATATAATGCACAATTACTTCCTTTCAGTGAATCAGATTTTTATGTGCAGTTGTTGCTCATTTGCACTGATAATTTCAAGGTTCACAAATGCTCAAACAGCGAATCAAGCATTTGGTCTATATATACAATGAATAGGTCTGCTCCGTGAACCATCACCTTATCGTGGTGGAGAGGTTTGTGTGTCTCTGTGACCCTGAGGGCTGTGTCGTCTGGAGCTTTGTGCTCCTGGTAGGGTCTCCCAAGGCAAAGTGCTCTCAGGTGAGGGGCCAGACAAAGAATGGTTCAAAAAACCCTATGGAAAAACAAGGTAGAGATGGAGTGACCCTGCCCGGAGGAAGCCCGGGGCCCCCATCTGGAGCCAGGCCCAGACGGCGGGCTCGTCGGTGAGCGCCTGGTGGCCGGGTTTGCCACGGAGCCCGGCCGGGCACAGCCCGAACAAGCTACGTGGCTCCCATCTCTCCAGCCCATGGGCCGAGGAACCGCTGGGGTCGGGTGCGCTGCCACATGGGTGGCAGTGAAGGTCAGGGGCCTCGACGGACCAGACCCGGGCGGCAGACGCTGGCTCTGGGGACGTGGAACGTCACCTCTCTGTGGGGGAAGGAGCCAGAACTAGTGCGGGAGGTGGAGCGCTACCGGTTAGATCTGGTGGGGCTTACCTCTACGCACAGTCTCGGTTCTGGAACCGTACTCCTGGATAGGGGTTGGACTCTTTTCTTCTCCGGAGTTGCCCAGGGTGTGAGGCGCCGGGCGGGTGTGGGGATACTCACAAGCCCCCGGCTGAATGTCGCTACGTTGGAGTTTACCCCGGTGGACAAGAGGGTCGCCTCCCTACGCCTGCGGGTTGTGGGGGGGAAAACTCTGACTGTTGTTTGTGCATATGCACCAAACAGGAGTTCGGAGTATTCGGCCTTCTTAGAGACCTTGAGTGGAGTCCTGCATGGGGCGCCAGTGGGGGACTCCATTGTTCTGCTGGGGGACCTCAACGCACACGTGGGCAATGATGGAGACACATGGAGAGGCGTGATTGGGAGGAACGGCCTCCCTGATCTAAACCAGAGTGGTTGTTTGTTGTTGGACTTCTGTGCTAGTCATGGATTGTCTATAACGAACACCATGTTCGAACATAGGGATGCTCATAAGTGTACCTGGTACCAGAGCACCCTAGGCCGAAGGTCAATGATCGATTTTATAATCGTTTCATCTGATCTGAGGCCGTATGTTTTGGACACTCTGGTGAAGAGAGGGGCAGAGCTGTCAACCGATCACCATCTGGTGGTGAGTTGGGTCAGGGGGTGGGGGAAGACTCTGGACAGACCTGGTAAGCCCAAACATGTAGTGCGGGTAAATTGGGAACGTCTGGAGGAGGCCCCTGTCCAACAGACTTTCAACTTACACCTCCGGCGGAGCTTTTCATGCATCCCTGTGGAGGCTGGGGGCATTGAACCCGAGTGGACAATGTTCAAAGTTTCCATTGCTGAAGCTGCGGCGAGGAGCTGTGGTCTTAGGGTCTTAGGTGCCTCAAGGGGCGGTAACCCACGAAGACCGTGGTGGACACCGGTGGTCAGGGAAGCCGTCCGACTGAAGAAGTAGTCTTTCTGGGATATGTTATCCCAGAGGACTCCTGAGGCGGTTGCAGGGTACCGAAGGGCCCGAAGGGCCCAAAGGGCTGCAGCCTCTGCCGTGAAAGAGGCAAAGCAGCGGGTGTGGGAGAAGTTTGGAGAAGACATGGAGAAGGACTTTCGGTCGGCACCAAAGTGCTTTCTGGAAAACTGTTCGCCACCTCAGGAGGGGGAAGCGGGGAACCATCCAAGCTGTGTACAGTAAGGATGGGACACTGTTGACCTCAACTGAGGAGGTAATAGGGCGGTGGAAGGAGCACTTTGAGGAACTCCTGAATCCGACTAATACGCCCTCTATGTTAGAGGCAGAGCTGGAGGATAACGGGGGATTGTCGTCGATTTCCCAGGCGGAAGTCACTGATGTAGTCAAACAACTCCACAGTGGCAAAGCCCCAGGGATTGATGAGATCCGTCCAGAAATGCTCAAGGCTCTGGGTGTGGAGGGGCTGTCTTGGTTGACACAACTCTTCAACATTGCGTGGAAGTCTGGAACAGTGCCAAAGGAGTGGCAGACTGGGGTGGTGGTTCCCCTTTTTAAAAAGGGGGACCAGAGGGTGTGTGCCAATTACAGGGGTATCACACTTCTCAGCCTCCCTGGTAAAGTCTACTCCAAGGTGCTGGAAAGGAGGGTTTGGCCGATAGTCGAACCTCGGGTTGAGGGGGACCAATGCGGATTCCGTCCTGGTCGTGGAACAACGGACCAGCTCTTCACTCTCGCAAGGATCCTGGAGGGAGCCTGGGAGTATGCCCAACCGGTCTACATGTGTTTTGTGGATTTGGAGAAGGCGTGGCGACCGGGTCCCCGGGAGATACTGTGGGAGGTGCTGCGGGAGTATGGGGTGAGGGGGTCTCTGCTCAGGGCCATCCAATCTCTGTACGACCAAAGTGAGAGCTGTGTCCGGGTTCTCGGCAGTAAGTCGGACTCGTTTCAGGTGAGGGTTGGCCTCCGCCAGGGCTGCGCTTTGTCACCAATCCTGTTTGTAATATTTATGGACAGGATATCGAGGCGTAGTCGGGGTGGGGAGGGGTTGCAGTTCGGTGGGCTGGGGATCTCATCGCTGCTCTTTGCAGATGATGTGGTCCTAATGGCATCATCGGCCAGTGACCTTCAGCACTCACTGGGTCGGTTCGCAGCCGAGTGTGAAGCGGTTGGGATGAGGATCAGCACCTCTAAATCGGAGGCCATGGTTCTCAGCAAGAAACCGATGGAATGCCTTCTCCAGGTAGGGAATGAGTCCTTACCCCAAGTGAAGGAGTTCAAGTACCTTGGGGTTTTGTTCGCGAGTGATGGGACAATGGAGCGGGAGATTGGTCGGAGAATCAGCACAGCGGGTGCGGTATTACATTCAATCTATCGCACCGTTGTGACGAAAAGAGAGCTGAGCCAGAAGGCAAAGCTCTCGATCTACCGGTCAGTTTTCATTCCTACCCTCACCTATGGTCATGAAGGCTGGGTCATGACCGAAAGAACGAGATCCAGGGTACAAGCGGCCGAAATGGGTTTCCTCAGGAGGGTGGCTGGCGTCTCCCTTAGAGATAGGGTGAGAAGCTCAGTCATCCGCGAGGAGCTTGGAGTAGCGTCGAAAGGAGCCAGTTGAGGTGGTTCGGGCATCTGGTAAGGATGCCCCCTGGGCGCTTCCCTAGGGAGGTGTACCAGGCACGTCCATCTGGGAGGAGGCCTCGGGGAAGACCCAGGACTAGGTGGAGGGATTATATCTCCAACCTGGCCTGGGAACGCCTCGGGATCCCCCAGTCGGAGCTGGTTAATGTTGCTCGGGAAAGGGAAGTTTGGGGTCCCCTGCTGGAGCTGCTCCCCCCGCGACCCGACACCGGATAAGCGGACGCAGATGGATGGATGGACTTTTACAAAGCCACTCAATATAACCTTGTCCTTTTACCATAAACAAACAAGGCCACCACTACCAAGAGGATTGGCAGCCTCTGCTGGCCTCTGTACTGCACTAGCTGATCTGATTTCAAAGGATATCGCAAGGTAGCTTTCTGGCACAAAACAGGAGGAACTGTTGCTCTTCCTCCAGGACAAACGGCCAAAGGTTTTCGATGAAAAGCAGCAGCATGGGGAATCTTAACAGAAGCACTAGCAATACCAGCCAGCCAGTAGTGTAGGAATTTTACTGTCTTGACCATTGTTAATATGACAATGACAGACAAAGAACATCTCAACACACTAAATGGTGGCTATAAAAGAGCCATGCTTAAGGCGACTTATTACAAAATAAGCAATTCATAGCTGTAACACTAATATGTTGGACCCTTATTATTACACTAGACACTAAAAAAATATTTGATTGGCTTTTGAGGCACCTACCCGTTGACTGATTGGTAGATACAGTTGTCAGTGTTTGTACAGAGCAGCAGGGCCCTCCCACCGGTCATGGTGCTAGCAGCTGGCATCCTGCACAGTCACACAAAGAGAGACACAGTCAGTTAGTACAATATATTCGTATGTTGGGGTGAGTACATGGTTTGTCGAAACACGTGTAAATTCGAAGCAGACCTATATTTCTGATTATAGGTCAGGAAGTTGCAAAGAAAAACATTTACAAATTACAGTTACAGAGTATAAATTTAAGCAGTTGAAAATATTCCAGCTTGTGTTTTTTAACTAAATAGGGTAAAAACTAACTAAAAAAGGCAGACACACAGACTGACAAATGAGAGTTAGGTCAAAATAAGATCCCCAGGACTCCCCTAGGGTGGAAAAAATCTAAGTAGTGTGTGAATGTAAACTACCAAATAGCTCAAACCTCTAATTTCTGTGGCTAGCAAAACTCATTTTCTGAGCCAAGCTGCAGAGAAGCAGACCTCACAGGTTGCATGCATCCCCCCAAAACTGGCAAAACCCTACTTGATTAGTAATTAGGTTCCAGCAACTATGCAGCATTATGGAAAACTTATGGAATGTATTTAAAACTTCACAATGTAATAAGAGAAGAGAAGGGCGCTGAGTTCAACTTGTTTAGGTTATCATTCAGGGTCTCGCCTTTTTGCACTTGCCAGAACAGATTGCTGGAGTATTTTCAAGACAAGCACTGTGCATAAATTTTGTTTTTGCACTTCAGCTCCTCTCCACAAACTCTCCTTTCATTCCACAAAATAACTTCCTTAATGTGTGTCTTGCAGTCCCTTACATTGCCCTCTGTTCTTTATTATGGACAAGTTATGCCAAGGTGACTGTGAGGGGGAACATTATTACTTGGTCAGAGTATAATGAAACCAGATCCATTTGGAGCCATAGCAAGACCATTCGTATACGTAACATTGAATTAGAGCCGCTGGTGCCCACTGTCATGACGTGGCCTATAAAAGCTGGCGGAGAGTGGGCATAGAGCAGAAGGGCCTCTGTCTGGCACAGATGTGGTTAACATAAGAGAGGGGGAAAGGTCAGGGCTAACTCCTGTTGGCAGGTATTCACACATTTGCTCTTAAGTAAATTCACAGAGACACTAATACAGGCTTTGCCACCCAGCTGCAAACCCACACACAAAACCTCATATAAAAACACACCTACACAGATCTACATAACCTGCCACACAGTCCATATTCCAAACCAACTTATGGATGTGTGTGCATGTGCGACTTCAACCAGATGTGCTGGGATACTTTAGAGTATCCGTAGGCCGTTAAACATTTCCTGAGCACTGCCTGGCCCAACCCCCCACCCCCCCACCCCATAAACCTGCATTAGCTAACCCTGACACTTCTCTCCCTTGCCCCCTGACTTTGTAGGGAATGTGAGACTAATTCAGCTAAATTCCACAAATTGTAGTCCCAACTGGCAGTCAAAAGAAAGCCACAATGTCGGTATTACGTAAAAAAAATTGCAGCCAAATAGCTGAACTCTTCCCTGAGTTAACAACATAATTGGCCCTCTGGGTCCAGTGTTTTGTAATGATTCTGGGGCTTTTCCTTTCTTCTCTTCCATGAAATGAAAAGAATTAAAGAACAAATGGACACTACGGAAAAGTAAAATAAAAGTACAATGTGTCATTTTTTTTTTTAGCTTGTTTTGCTAACAGCTCAATAGCCCTCCATTGCTTTGTCTTTAGCCTCCCCATCAGTCCGAGGCCTAGCCCCCCCCAGAGAGAGGAGGAGGAGGAGGAGGAGGGTTTGCGTCAGCCATTGACCGGCCTCAAGGCCCAAATTATTTTCAGCTGTGAGCCTAGCAGAGGTCACATGTTTGAGGGGAAACATCAACCAATTTTTTTTTCCTTCCTTCCCCTCCTGATTCTTTTCTCCTTACTAAAACCCACACAGACATGAAGACCAGAAACCCTGCATGAAAAGGGGGGTGGGCATGGTGGACTATAAAAAATGTATAGAGCCTCCTAGTTTCACAGTTTAATTTTTCTCTAGGTTGGGGAGGGTGTTGAATATCACAGGGGGAGAGGAAAGATGGGATATATGAAGAGAGGGAGAAAATCGAAGAGGAGAGTGGGGTTGGGGAGACAGGGGTTGTCAAAACTAAAGAGGAAAGTGGATATTGCAAAGAATAATATGAGTATACTGTTACGCTGTGAAAACAGTGTAGGCTGTTAGGCTGTCCCCCTTCATTGTTTGGAGCCCCAAGGCTAAACCAGAAAGTGCTGTTCTGTGGAGATTCTAGTGCCTTAAAAGGTAATTTGGTATTTTCACACAATTCTGACTTACTGGGCTTGAACACATCTCAAACTTGACTTATACATGCAAGACAGTGCTTCCGAGCACTCGCCTGAACCTGACAAGCAGTAGTGTCTTCACATCTCGTAAAAGCAGTAAATTTGACAGCATTGTTAGTTTTACAGCGTTCGGTTACTGAGGAAACTCTTTTTGGGAGTAGGGGAGGCTTTTGTCTCCTACAGCTATTGGCAACTATTGTTAACCCTGACCCTCAGAGCAAGATGGCCACCATAACAATGCAGAGGCTGAGGGAAGCCATCTGCTGAGGCCAATAAAAACATCACAGGAAACTGCCCCCTTCAGCCTTAGCTCTGTGAGGTGTGACAGGCAGTGGACACTGTGACAGAGGAAGTGGAAGTGGTATTGCTCAGCAGCTGGGTGGATGAGTGCTGGGTGGAGAAGATGGCAGCAGAGAGTGTGTAAGAATAGAAATAACTCATAATATTTCTGATATTTCTGTTTGATATTCAAAGATACATGTATACCTTTTAATTAAGTCCTTCTAAACCTTCTATACCCAGAACCCCCTGTTGACTCTTTTATTGGATTTATCTTATTTACCTAATGACCCTTCAGATTAAAGAAGTTTACACCAATATATTCCAATATATAATTCTCATTTCAGGCTCGGGGCCTGTTCTGTTGAATCCAAACTCCACACATTTGGCACCCTGTGTAAACTAAATACTATTTTACCATGGTCTGGTCATAGAGTTGTAAATGGATCGCTGATTCACAAGGACTTGGCACACTTGTGTAGATTATGTTAGCCAGCACATAGATTACTCAGCGGCACACACATGCAGGCCTTTCATTGAGGACACTTGGCCCAATTGTTTTTTGTTATAATGAACTCACACAATGTTGGATTCACAGAGGGAGTTAAAAGAATCAGCCTGGACTCATTCAATGGCAATGTGATCACACACACACACACACACACACACACACACACACACACACACACACACACACACACACACACACACACACACACACACACACACACACACACACACACACACACACAAATAGCTATGTTATCAGGACTTGTGGGAATCCTATTGTTGGTGATATACTGTAAAATGTTATATTTCACAGTGCAATGCAAGTGTAGACAATATCAACGCAGACAGTGATATTCTGAGTCTGCCTTTTTAGTTTGTATCTGTGTTGTTGAGCCATTTGTGCTAGTTATCTTTGAGTGTTAACTCTTGGTGATAATCAGACCAAGTTTTCGGTTGGAGTTGAATTAGCTTTATCACACTGTATGCAGGTGGTGCTGTCAGTGTTTCGTAGCTAGCTTTATCAGGCCTCTGAGTCGTTGTCAGCGAGCTGTGGGCTGGCTGCTGCTATAGCGCTCTGGAAGCCTGCCTGCCTCTCGCCAACAGCTGCTTCTCATAAAGATTTCATCCTCCCCTCTATCCCGCTGTCCCTACATCCCTCTGTCCAGCCCTGCAGAAACAGCTAACACCATGACATCATCATCCATGCTTGTTCTTCCCAAAAGCGTTCCCTTTTTCTCTCCGTCATTTTGAAATACCTAAAAAGGGCAAAGTCGCTTGCAGCCCACGCTGCATTTCACAGTTATCATGACATGGAGTCACAAAAAATACAGAAAGGAACCAAAAAGAGGCAGCCACCACCCTTGTCATCCTGATGAGTGAGGTTTAACGTAAAACTGGGTCAACTACAGAACATGATAGCTCAAAATGGAATTTATATACTGCAAAAAAAAGATTACTTATTTCCTTTTTTTTCTTTCTGCACCATCGCTGAGTTGAGGACCCTATCCCATACAAGATACGGCTCACTATAGCATGTGCCAAAGCCTTGCCTGCAATCAATTTAACGCACCCCTGCACATTTAGCCTGCTCTTTCTGGAATTGCAAACTTGGCTGCTTTTTTCCTCCCCGTCTTTCACTCTTTTTATTTCTCCCTTTCATTCTCTCTCTTCCAATCCCACTCAGGCTTGGAGTTGCAGGGACAGAAGTATGATGAAGAAGGGAGTGATGGATAGGAGGGAAGGATGGAGGGGGACTGGTTTTTAATCCTTAGCCTGTCCTCTTTCATACTGAAACGTAGGTCTTAGCTTTTGCATATTTGGAGCAGAGATTATTCATGTACAGACAATTTGCTGTGAGAACTGCAAGGTTGCCAGATCTGACATGAAGTGTTTGGTTTGAGCAATATGGGGATTTCACAGTGACTGACATGCTGCCTTGACCCATGGGGCTTTGACAGGGTTTTGCTTGGTTCCTGAAGAAGTACAAAAGGAAGGGTTGATGGTAAAGGAAGGGATGTATGGAGAGGAGGAGGGAAGGAGAGGGTCGGGCAAATAAACAATGGAATTTTATCTGGGCTCTCCAGTCTCCCTCTCTCTTTTTCCCCTCTCAGTTACTGTCTCTGTGTCCTGTTCAGGGCCCCTGCTGCTTTCCCAAGCTGATTTCATAGCAAGGCTTTGGACATGAGCCAAACAGGCCAACTCTATGACTATGTGTGCCTGTATCTGCATGTGTATCATACATGCGATTGACAGCCAGAAAGTGTTTTACAAGCCTGGAAGCTGCAAAACTCATTGAATTTATCATTTTTTTTCCTGCACGCCATGTTTACCTCTCTCTCATCCTAATCTTTGTATCGCTTTTTTTTCACACACATTACTTTTCCATCCTTATCTTACCACAGACCACAGGGAACTGTGGTGTATGATGTACAGTGGTAAAGATGCCTATCAGCTGGCCTTTAGGGACAAAAGACAAGCACACACAAACACATACAGTTCTTGCACAAGCAATTCTGCTGCCCAGTGTCCTATTTGCCCTGCTGTGCTGTGTCCTCTTGCCCCTCTACTTCTCCCCCTGCTCCCTCCATTGTTAGGAGAGGATGGATGTGAGACAGCATTAAAACTGGGTTAGCCACAGAACCAGACAGGAACTGACGGGGGACACCACAAACAATGAATTTCTCCGTGCATGCTTTTTGCTTATCAATCCATTCTAAATATAACACAACAGAGTCCATTGTTGTATTTCTAACGCCACACATATTTTCTTGTTATTGTGTTTGTTGTTTATTACTGAGACTCTGATGGGCTGGGTGTCGACAGTCTATCCCACTGGGAGCTGGAAGAATGGGCCAAAATATTACCTCAGAAAATGTAAAAACAAACCTTAATTATAATCAGGGCCACAGAGAAAGCCACTATGGATGTAATTATGCACAGGCACAACCAAGAAACCAGAATGCTACATCATTTAGGAGGTTTCTTATACATTAAATTAATAGTTATTTACTTGTTTGTGTTTGTGCACGCAAACAGACAGGAAGTGTGATGTGACTTGCAGGAAGTGGGAGTAAGACTGACCTTGTGTCTCCTGAATTGAAGTCATCAAGCTTTTGCACAGCAAGTTTGTTTTGCTGAAAAAATTTAGTTCATTGTTGATAAATTGGACAGCTCTGACTACCACAAGGTCAAAATGGCAGCAAACGGAAACCTCAGACAAACTCAGCAAAATTCTCCTAAAAACACTTCTTCCTCACTCCACCTGTCATAGTTTACAAATGACCATCCAGTAACAGTTTAACAACAGGCTTTTAATGGAGAAGGTCTCCCTTCCCCTTTGGAGTTTGCGGCTTCCATTCCACATTCCACTGACTGCAAATGGTGCAGTTTGCAGGCTAATGAGGCTCTAAAGTCTTCAACGTGATAAGCCCTTCTAGAAATATGAGTTTTGAGGGGGAGCCTTTGACACTGTTGGCCTGATAAAAGGTGAAAATTAAGTGGATAATTGAAAAAGATTTGTGGAAGTTTTTAAGCACAGAGGAGTTTTTAAACCTGGACTGACCTTGTTTGAAAACTGGATTATAAATGAATTCTTCCATCCCAACAATGACTTTTACCTATCGCCAACAAATACAAACAGGCCTTTACTAGCTGAATGAAGAGAAGCTACTTTTTACTAGAGAAAAAGACAAGATCATCACACAGAGAAAAAGAAGTGGAGGAGGAGGATGAATCTGTCTTGGAGGCAGAGCAAACAAATCTCGCTCTATCCCCCCATCTGGGAGAGGGTGTCATGTTACGTCTTTTTGGAGAGCTGGAGCATCTGTCCTTCGACTCCCTCCTACAGACATGTCAGCCCCTCCTCCCCACAGACAGAAAGCTCCCATCAGCAGAGCTCCTGACTCATCCCTAGTCTGCTCCCAATTACCCTGCTGGCTCCACAGACCAGTGCCCATGCCAACACATCCCGGGGACTGCTTTTAAACAGCTCTCACTTTGGCCTGCACATCCACATCCAACGCTGCCTCTGTTTAATCCAAAAATGTGGTACTTGGTGTTTGAAGCTGAAGTACTACTCTAGCTTCAGCCAACATTGAAAGATTCAGTGATGGTAAAGGCCTCAGTATGCGAAAGTGCCGAAAGTGCTTTTTGGATTGTCTAACAGCATCTGAAACCACAATGGCGAAATCAGAGGGGGACGAGTTCTATGACTTTCAGAAACAGATAATCCAACAGTCACAGTGACTTTACTCAGTAACTGGCCAGGTGCAGTGGTGAGAAAGTAAGCAGGGCTAGAACTTCTTTCTAAAGTTCTCTTTTTTTTTCTTAACTCAACTACATCCGACACTTTTCACTTGTACAACCAGCCTCGTTTACTTAAGACATATAAATATTTTTGCTTATTTTTAATACTTTGCTACTTCTTGCACAGCCATATTCTACGGTTCCTATTCATAATGTTTTTAGCCATGCAAGCGGCTTGGCTCTAGGGACAACAATGGTGGTCTGTCACTCAGTCGGTCGCTTGGCCTGTCCATGACTTTAGTCCCGACTGAAATATCTCGACAACGATGGCGAGCTATAAAAAGTTCTACAGAAATCCGGCTTACCTTGAGGATATATATTCTTTATTGTATACTTTGGTGATCCTCTGACTTTTCCTCTTGCACTGCTAGCAGGTCAAACCTTTTACTTATTTAGGGAAATATTGAAAAAAATCTCAGTTGTGGTTTTGAGTGCAATGCCTTGACAAGTATTGGATGGATTGCCATTAAATTAGCTACAGACATTCTAACACTTTAGTGCTAATTATAATTTTGTTGCATGCTTACAGGCTAAATAAGGACGGTGCACATATATACCTGTCAAACATGAACATTAGCATATTAGCTTGCTGACCTCTTAGCATTTATCTCAAAGCCCTACCATGCCTAAGCACAGCCTAACAGAGTGTGATTATATTCTCAGTCAAATGTCCATCTATTTGTGTTGGACAATAAAGCTATACTGTATCTGAAAAGTGGCTGCTATCACTTTAAATCTGCCTGTATTCAGCTCCCTTCCTTCCAAAGACAAATTAGTGCACACCAAGGTCTCATCTGGCAGTAAGAAACAAGACCTTGGTGTAGATGCACCTGCGGTTGGAGCACTGTGGTTGCAGCAAGCATAAATCATCACTGACAGAGTAAGTAAGGCCATTGACAGGAAAGCTCGCCAAACAAAAGAAGCCATGGAGCTCTTCCTGGCAGTGAGCCTTGCTGTTTGGCAGGCAGCGATGAATTTCAATGGATGAAGTAATTCATAAACAGCCACAGGTAATATGCCAGGTGATAGACACACACACCTTCTGTTGTCTGCAACCAAAGCTGTATTCCATTTCACCCACCATGCCCTCAAACACAGGAGACAGAAATGGCATGTGCAGTGCACCTCAGACAATACCTGTCTCTGCTATTTACAACTCCCAAAGGGCCTGGATTTTACACATCAGGAAGTGTCATTGAATACACCATAATTCACAGGGGGAAAAAAAAAGACTTTCAACGGTAAGCAGTATTTACAGCATCTGATATTACATTGTGCTGACACACAATGTGGGATTTTTGAGCCTAATGGTAAAACCTTTCCTCTCTAAAACAGGCTCAGCCACAGTAAATGTGTAGCAGTGAGTGGACCTACAGATCCTTTCAACAATAACCTGGCTTCTTTAACACACTAACATTATTCTCTGGGCTCCAGATCAAATTTCTCCTCCAAGCCGCAGTCTCTGAGCTGAGCTCCAGAGCCAAAATCCTCTCCTCTCCTTTTTCTTCCTGTTTTTCCCCCCTTCACATTTTAAGGGTTCCCTTTGAGAGTTCCCACCAGAGCTCCGCCGTCCCATCCCTGCTCCCCTGCTCCTCTGCATGCCTGCACAGAAACAGTTTTATAATTCGCCCGACGATCCCCGGGGGAGCCGAGCAAGGCGAGAGCTTGGGAAAATCCACTTCCGGAGAGTAAACTCCAGAGTCAGAGTCAGAGCCGACGTTTTGACCTCCACACACCCAGTGACCGACAACTGTGAGTCTAAGCCAAGACCGCCAGTGGACAAAAAACGGAGTCAAATGGAGAGGGGTGTTTAGCACCGCCAAAGCAAGCAAAACTAAACTGATCGAAAGGTGTGCCGTTCCATCACAATCTCCTCAGGACAAATTGTACTCAACACATGGCAAATGTACTTTGTAGTAGAATGTTAGGCAGTTAGCAAAGACTACATGAGAGCAACTGCAACATGCTTCTTTTTGTCTGTTGCTGTACATTCATGAGGTGTTAAACATTTTAACCAAACAGTTATTGTAAATGTGATATAATCAAATTATCTACATTACTAGAGCAAGGTTTTTAAATTAGTCTGATTAAAAAAGAAAGTATTTACAATATAATGACATGAAGCAAAAGAAAGTCACACTAGCATTTCTGAAACTGCAAAGAGCAAACATGTCTGTTGATCAACTAATTGATTCATCATTTCAGCATTATATCAAAAATACTGAACAATATGACGAGGGGGAAAAAAAAACTATAAAAAAGACTGACATAGACCGACACCAGGCTCACCAAATAAAACTTGACACTATATAGCAGTATAGGAAGGATGAGATTATTGTAACCATCATTACACTGGAGACACACAGAGAAAACTACCACTTTCCCAGCTCTGGAGCTTAACAAGACAGTATTTAGATATGATTTGGTATGATCAAAGCTCCTCTGTGTCTGCAGTATGTCTGCAGTATCTACCCATTAAGTTGTTTCACTTAGATAACCCTCCAGACATTGTTTTAAGTCTCATTATAGAGTGGATCCCTAAATTGACAGGTAAACAAAATGATTCTCATTCTCAGTCATGGCTGCAAGATAATGAAGAAGAGAAGAAGAAAAAAAGAGAAGAAGAAAAAAGAGAAGAGAAGAAAAGAGAAGAAGAAGAGCAGAGAAAAGAAGTAGAACGATAATTTGAAGGTCATTGCTATTCCAGTTTTTCCATCTCAAATATTACACACACAAAGCGTATAACCAAACTAACAAAGCGGTAGCCTTTTCCCATTTTGCTTGGAATGCTCATTATAACATGGCAACTGGAGCCTAAATCAACGAGCTGTACAGCCACATTAGAGTTACACTTTGAACACAGATGGACGTATTCCTTTGTGGACGGCAGCCTTCCCCACATACAAAGTCTTTTTTAAAGAAAATAAATGGTCAATGCATGTTCACGTGCAAGTACAATATGTCAGTGCATGTTCACATATGTTTGTGTCCATGGGTCTGAGTATGTTTTGGTCTATATATCCATGTCTGTTTGAGCCTGTCTTTGGCTGTTTTTCTGCATGTGCTTGTGTGTGTTTTGGAGTGTGGGTGTGTTTTCGGGTTTATGCCACCGCCACATGCTGCCAGTGGGCACGAGCTGCAAAGCCAAACCAAGCCTTGAAACACTTGGCTTTTGGGTCGCATCGGTTTGCTGTGATGATTCTCTCAGCCCACATTAACACCCTGCCATCAAACTGTAGCTTTGTCTTTGCCCCTGTCTCCAGACTGAACTCTGCTAGAAATTGACATTCTATAGTGTAGTCTGTGCAAACAACGCAGAAGGACAGGGATTCATCCTGCCATATCCTGTTAAATGTCCCAATTAGAGTCAGAGCTACCATTTTCTCTGAAGTCATGGTCAAATTTCTTTTTAATACAACTCAGACACCTAGCAGAGGGAAACTGCCAGACAGAGCAACAGCTTGCAAGCGACCGGCTGTAAGAGAAAGAGTGTGTGCATATATGTGTGGCAGGGTTAAGGGTGCATCTAATTAAAAAAAGCATGTGCAGTTGCCAACTGGATAAATGCTTCCAGTATCCAGTGTGATGGTATGCATTATCCATGCTTGCATGTATGTACTGTATGTGTGTTAGTTTGACTATTACAAGGACAGGGTTATGGGTTTGTAAGATGGTATGCATTATCCATGCATCTATGAATGTGTGTGTGTGTGTGTGTGTGAGGAGGGGGGGAGTTTGATCATGACTAAACCGATGGCCATCTACCAACATCACAGACACAGACAATATGTCCCCCACCATATCTTTGAAACAAGAGGAATTTTTTCACCATCACCACAGGACACATTCTTTCTGAGCATGTCGCCGTGGTGACAACAGCAGCTCAGGGACAGCAGGAGATTGGCCCAGTGGGGTCTTTAAAATGCAGGCCGCCCCATGGAGTGCCTGTCAAAAGCCAGTTCCTGTAAGAGAAGGGGTATACAGGCTGTAACCTCCCAAAGTCCTTCTGTCACTTTTCTGAGCAGAAAAAGAATAGAGAAGACAGGTGTCACTGGCAGCGCGCGCACACACACACACACACACACACACACACACACACACACACACACACCCCTATTGTACATGTTTGTAAAATGTGAATGTAAATCATGTCTGCATGTAAATCAGGCATCAAATAGTTAACTCTCTTGTAAATTATGGCCATTGCGTCAACATAAAGCTAAACACTGTTTTCCTGGATGAACTTGCACTCTAGTGACTCATACCAATCATCAAGACCGATTTCTTCACTTCAGCATGCTTCCAAGAAAGAAATAACAAGCTGATTCAGTTGTGAGAGAGGACAGACTTAGTCAAGGTGCTAAACATCTGGTGTTTGAGTTTCAGGACTTGTTTTTTCCTTACAAAGCATGCATAGTAATAGAAAAAAAATCTGTTAACCTCTACTTAGTAGATTTAGGACCTCATGCATTGCATGTGTTAATATGTCCCATCAGGGTGTGTTTATACTAGAAATCATGAGCCACAGAGAGTGAAAAGATAGATGGGCATTGGGTGAGATGAATATGAGTGAGCTAATTATTTTGGTGTGAAACAAGGAAAAGAGAGAAAGAAACCGAGGGAAACATGCAATTAAAGAAAATGCCCAGAGAACGAATGAGTGTGTGCCTGAGAGTAAAATGGATCACTCAGAGAGGAAGACTGAGGCACTGCGAGTGTTAATAATCTGAGTGATGAATACAAGGTTACAAATACCCTCTTTTCCACCACAGTGCACATTGTCTTGCACAGCAGTAATGCAGACAGTTAGCCTCTGCCCCTGACTCAGAATGTAAACATCTGACCCAATCTGACAGACCACTGACACACACACACACACACACACACACACACACACACACACACACACACACACACACACACACACACACACACACACACACACACACACACACAGCCCCTTTACAAGATTGCAGCCCACTTATTACTACCTTGCTGACTAGCAGACAGACAGCCCCTCTGTCTTTATCTCCAACTCTATAAATCTTCTCCTCAGAGCCAGTCTCAATTCAATAAACTCTTAACTTTACCCAGTTAGGTAAATACAATGTCAGGACAGACAGAAACAGGAGACCAGAGGAATGTTGATTTGTGGTCTGTAAGAAACTGCTAATACACTGATGAAGCGGTTCATGTATGCCAATTTAAAAATAACACTGAATTTAAGAGGCAGTGCACAAAGTTGTCCCAAATCAAAGAGTACCTCAGCTGCTATTACAATCAAGCATATTAAATGAAACGTTCCACTGTTGCATGTTCCATCTTTTTCTTGGGTTTAATGATTGCCCAGTAGGCTGAACTAACAGGCCTGAGGAAACTGTTGAGATGGATTATGTTGGCTGATTGATAACCATCTCTTAAGGGTCAGTGCTTATAAGACATAGCCAACATTCCTGTTGCACTGTGGTATGACATGCAACAGAGCATCTGTTATCTCACATGAAATGATATGGCTGAGTCACAACACAAAGATACATGGATGTGCTTTAAACTTAAAGATGCCCTGTGGAGTTTTTGACCACTAGTGGCACTGTAGAGCAATACTTTGATGAAAAGGTCCCCATATTGTTTGTATCACGACTTCTACCAGTACATTTAGATAGGGCATATTATATTTGCATGGCACAAGCAAATAAATGAAATATTACATGTTTATTCTGGTTGCAGAGGATAGTAATAAGGGCCACCAATATCACGAGTTGCTAATCAAGCCTGTACATTAACCTGCCCAATGCATTGGTAAATAAAACTTATTTAACTAAAAAAAACAAGCCATGTCTATTGAAGGAAAGGGTCAAGAAATGTAATGTAAAAGCCATAACCTGTTTCCTGCAATTCCACAAATTATCATTTGGGGGCAGTGAGGTAACGACACAGCAATCAAGAGAAGAAGAAGTTGGTCTTGCAAGTTTTATAATATTTTTTTGTCAGTAAAGGATATGAATCATTATCGTTTTTATTTCTCCTGGAACATATCAACTTCTTAAGTTACATTTAAACAGCTGTTGTGCTTTTTACAGCTGTTTCCTCTAATCACTTGGCAATCAAACACTGTGGCCAATAATGTTTTCATTCATTCATTCATTCATATGTTGAAAAAGATTGATTTTGCAGGTAGTGCTGTTTTTTGTGTCTGTTTAGCCACTGTGGCTGTCACTCATGCTAATTGTCAATATTGTCTATACATCCCAAATAAACTGCTGTTGCTGCTGGAAATTAAAAATGCATCACTTCATGTGCATCAGAGTGTTTTCAAGGCCACAAAGCAGAAGGTGGTAAAATAAGAAAATGAGTTGTAATTTTAACTATTAAGATCATACTTCCAAATTTTCACTGGCACTTTGGCCCTGGCAGTTGTATGACCACAGGTACATTGTAAAACGTTCAAACCCAACTGCACCAATTGTTTAAATCATGCCTGATTATGAATCTGCAAACACCTTGTTATCCCTGATCCTTGACAAGCTGACTTTTTGGAGCCCCCTGAACTCCTCTGTCCTCCTTGGGGAGGTCTCCACCCCTGCTTGCCTCCTCACAACAATACAGGCACTGGGACTCTGCATGAAGAGGTGCCTTTGTTCACAGTGAAGAATGCTCATCTCACTTATACTCTCCTCTTTTCTCTCTCTCCCCCTCAACAAGCTGGTTTGGAATGTGTTGGTTTTAGTGTGCACACTTTTCTCCAAATGGTCCCCAAACCATCCTGCTACATTTTCTTTTCATTTAATAAGCATATATGAGCTGACAGCCATTGAGTTTATGTGTGTGTGTGGGCTCACGTGTGCTCACATACTTCAGTGAGGTACAGATGAGTCTCTTGTGGGCAGCAGTAAAGTAGACAATTTGAGACTGACTACTTGAGCAACACTCAGGCATACTTTAACTGGAGCCAAAGCAGTACAGAATGAAATACGGCTCAAATAAACACAGACAAAACCACATCCTAACATTTACCATCAATATTGTTTCAAACAAGCATAGAAGTACATTGTGTATATGGACACACACATGCTGACACATTCAAGGTCACACGCAAGCATGTGCATTTAGAGTGCAGAGAATATGTGAGAAGGCTAAGTTGATGCACATGCATGAAGATGGATTATTAATCAATGTGATATAAATGATTGTCAGACTAAGCAGATCACTTTGGGTCAAAGAAAGTATAGTATATAAATGTTGTGTTCAATAAAAAATTATATTTTTATTGCATGTACTTAAAAAGTACATGCAAACATACATTTTCACACACAGACACATTTTAACTCATCCCATTACCTTTCTGAGCTGGGTGAGCCCTGATGAAGTGCTCTTGGAGTGGTTTCTCATTTTGCGTAACCTGACCCCGCAGAAGACAGCATCCACTTGCATGGTTCCTTTCCTTCCGAGTAGTTTGCCTTTTCCCCCCTTTATCTATCCCTCTCTCCTTCACGGTTTGTACACCCCTACCCCTGCCTCTGACTTCTCTCACTTTGCATAGCCCCTGCCTGCACCTCCCACATATACACACAGCGAAAGAGAGTGCTGCTCCAAGCGCACAAAATGTTTGAAAAAGGCACAAAGTCAGGGAAATCCCTCCTCCCGTCCAGCCTCCAGGCTAAAATGTTTACAGCTCTTTCTCCACACTCAGCTCTTAAACACACACTCACTCATTCGGACTCCTATCTCTGAATGACGCTGGCTCCTTCGCTTTCTCTCTCCCCTTCTCAAACTTTTCCCACCCCCCTCCCTTTCTCCCTTCCTCCCTCCTTCTTTCTCTCTCCTCCCTCTCCATTTTCCATCATCACACCGCTCCACATCCCCTCCCACCCACCTAAATCCCCCAACCACTGAACTAATCTGCAGCTGGCTGGCCGATTGGAGCCCTAGTTGCCGGGGAAACTGAGTGTCCTGCTAAAAAAAAAAAAAGAAAGAGGAATGGAGCAGGAAGGGGCAAAGCTGAACACAACTGAATACATAAATAACAGCCTCCTCCGGGAGACAATTAAAGAAGCCCAAGGGCCTCAATTCCTCTCTCAATGAGGGGACAACATGATTATCTGATTATCTATTTTATCTCTACAAATACTTTGTTTACTGGTTCATGTGCAAGTCAACAGCAGCAGCAACAACAACAACAACAACAAGTAGTGCAGAAGCATAGGTGGTGTGCACTGAATGCTGTGAGGGGTGAGACTAAGTGTGCTCAGACAGAAAGTGACAGAACGTGTTTTGTTAGTGTTTGCCTTAATTACCGCTGACCTCTGCTCAGTGAGAGAATACAAACTGGGGAGTCCAGCTCACCATCAGGCCCAGGCAAAGAAATCCATTCCATTTCTAGGGGCCCAGGGCTGGAGAGTAACTCAATGCTCCTGTGGGTAGAGTGGAGAGAAATAAAGAGTGAGAGAGGGAACAAGGCTGGCATGCATACTGATGACCAGTATGATTAATAATTAACCTGTTCAACCCCACATGCCCTCTTTGGCATGCCGATATTTAAAATGTATGTTATGGTCAATTTTCAAATCCCACAATCTTTATATTGAAAATGTGGTAAACTAATATATATATACACACATATATATATATATATATATATATATATATATATATATATGGTATTTAATAATGCACAGGACACTTAGAAAATTCCCATTTGATGTAAGGTTGGCATTAAAGTGGCATCTTATATTTTAATATTTCACTTAAAGCTCCATTGTGTAATGTTTTGAGTTGATTTATAGCAAAAAACCCTTTGTTCTTTCACAAATATGTGCTCATTCATATGTAATTACTTCCACCAACTAATCAAAGTATTCCCGTACGCGTAGAATCTGCCATTCAGAATCATTCAGAATACATATGAGCGAGTCGCTCAAATGGCAGCAGCCATGTTGCGCCTCCATCTTTAAAATACCTTAGCCAAAGAGGGACATACCTCCGCCTTTCGCGTTTTTAAACTCAGTGCCAGGGAGGGGGAGAAGATTACTTGCGACTGATTTGAAAGTCTGTTGAAAATGGAGGATTGCGCCTATTCTCGAGGACATGTAACAGAGTCGCCAAGGAAGTCAAAAAGAGAATTAAAACGACAACACGACAGGCAATGTTGTGGGTCAGCTGCCTTGTTCCCCCTTCCTGTGTGTTTGTGTCTCCCTTTTCCTCTCTGTCTGTCTGTACTGTTTTTACCTGAAGTGGCAGGGGGCATGTCAGGAGGAACTGGGTCAGGAGGCGTGGCCATTCATCCCTGCTCTGTCGCTGGCACAGCTGAGGCTCATTCACTGATTCACACCTGCAGTATTTAAACCCGGGCTGTTCACCTCCTCAGCGCCAGATCATTACATACCCCGACGTGGTAACTTGGCTCAGTATCCCTGCTAGCAACTCTCTCGACTCTACGTTTGTTTTGTCTAACTACTATTCCTCTGTGCAGATCCTGCTGTACCTGCTCCCCACCTGCCGTGCTCCGCCGTGCTGCCTGCCTGCCTGCCTGCCTCACGCCAACTCCGACATATCCACCTGCTTCGCCTGGTTTCAACTGTGGACCTTCTTCAGATCCGCCACTGCCTGGTTTCAGTTCACTCCCGGAAAACTACTAACACAGCCTCGGTTGTTCATCTCTATTGCATATCGTCATCTAATAAACACTTGAACTATTATCTGTCCTGTGAGGTGTCTCTGTGCGTTGGGCCATATATACAGCCATAACAGGCAAAGCAACAAGACCAAAGTTAATATTGGCTTTTCCAAGATGGAAAGAGCTCATAAGGAGCAAGGATTTTAAAAGTTGCCTGCTTTCTTCTCGAAAGGTAATTCTGCCTATTTGTGTAAATTCAAAGTTTTATAGTTGCTTGGCTAACTATAGCATGGTTGTACATGTGTCGTGATTTCCCTGGCAGCTCAAGTCATGTGCAGTTGTAAACTAGAACAGCTACAAACAAACAAATGGAGATACTAAGAGCTAATTTCGATTTCATTGACACTGTTCATACTGCTCATAGAAATATATTAAAAACACAAACTTCCGTTGCTTCTCTCCTACGCTGTAAACATTGCCTTACAATCTCGTACAATATACAGAATAACGATAGCACTGATACTTTACTAACATTAGATTGCATATATTTGATAACCTGATAGCTGATGTTAGCAATGAAATGGTACCAAAATAACATAAAACTATTATTACACTGGAAGGAACTCTCACGGATGAAGTCGTTCTTCTTGGAATAATACGGCCACCGTAGGAGTTAGAACGCGCTCGGAATGGGAGGGGCTAGAAAGTAATAATCAGTTGGTTGTCGTACAATTTCACCACTATATGCTGTTATACAGTAGCTTCAGTGAAGTTAGGGCAAAAGAGATACTATCTACAGTATAGATATATCTATCAACAGAAAATCCATCAGCAACTATTTTAACAATTGTTTAATCTTTAAGGTCATGTCTCAAGCAAAAATACCAAATATTCCTTAGTTTTAGTTTGTCACATGTGATTATTCGGCTTCATTTCTTTGTGTTTTGTAATTGTAAACTGCATATCCCTGGATTTTGGACTGTTGGTCGTACAAAGCCTTTTTTATGTTATAATGTACTGTAGCTGTTTTGTTGTAACTACTTTATACACTGTTTGGTAGTTTAATCTATAGTAATGAATAGTATTTTATAAGAGTATTATATTTTTTATAGTATTTTTTGTTTTTATTCTTATTTCTTTTTTTAATAAAGGCTCTTATTGAACTATCATCTTTGCTGCTGTAATACTGTATGTCCCCACTGTTGGACTAATACAGGATTATCTTATCTCTTAACTAACTATAGATCTCAAATAATGTAATGGAACAAGAAATACAAAAATCCCTCTAAACTGATGTAAACTATAACATCAACTGGAAATACTCTAATGTACAAGTACCTCAAAATTACATGCAAGTACAGTACTTGTGTAATTGCGTATGATCTGTCCACAGTTACTTTCCACCACTAAAAGATACACAACTGGACATACAAGCAAAAGAACAAAGACACATATGAATGAAAACTGCACCAGCATGAGCACACATACGATTGGGTATCAGTGTTGCCCTGTAATTTCATTTTACTCTTCAGATGTAGCTACTATACAGCTAAGTATACAAATGCATGTATAGGAGCTCCAGCTTCATTCATACAGTCATTTCACTGAACAGCCCTTATAAAGTGTCTAACAGCATCACCTCTGCAGCGCAACTATCCTGCTGACCTCTGAGCCCAAACCCTGACCTCGCCTTTGAAATGCAAGAGAGATCTAAAAAAGCCTGGCTTGTCCATCAATAGCTGTGGGGAGAACAGGGTGGGAAGTGGGGGCTGGTAACATCTGTTTGGAGTTTATCCCACCTTATTGTGTTGTTGAGTCCTCTATCAGGCCTACAGATGGGATCCTGGGAGCGTACCGAGCCCACTGTCTAGGGGACTCGCACCGTGACTGGGAACATGGCTGGGACAAGTTCTCAGTCCTTGATGGTGCATAGCAGGCTGATTGCAAGTCCTCTGGTTTAAGCAGAGGAAATGACAATAAAATCAAACCCAGGGTGTGTTTTCTTCCTCCTCCTTTCCTTTATAAGCCCAAATACAAATTGTACATACATAGCCAGTGGTGGAATGTAATGAAGTATTACAGTACACTCACGTACTGTACTTAAGTACAAATTCAAGTTAGGCTACTTGTAGTTTACTTGAGTATTTCCATGATATGCTACTTTATACTTCTACTCCACTACACCTCAGAGGTAAATTTTGTACTTTTATTCCACTACATTTGTCCAGTTTTTCCTCCCCTTCTTGTCCAGCAAAAACCATGTATCTCCAGATGTGTTGATTTTTAATGTTTGTGATACACTGAAGGATGAAGTGTTCCTTTATGTGTTGAGAAAATTCTCCTACTACTTAAAGGTGGAGTGGGTAAGACTTATAAAACTAACTTTCTGTCATATTTGCTGAAACTGACCCTATGTTCCAGTAGAACTATATGAAGCTGGTAAAAAAAAAGAATCCGGCTCTTCTGGCACGATTTGCAAAAATCCACCGCTCCCTGTTCAGATGCTCCAATCATGGCCACGGGGGGTGTCTAACTGTGTGTCAATCACTGCTCATGCACACACATTCATTCTCCCTTGTGGGGGGAGGAGCTTAGGAGACCATTTGGGCTTTAGCAGAAAGGGGAGAAGTGACTGAGAAGTTGTCGATGTTCAAATTCTTTGGCTAAATCCTGGATCTTCACAATCCTACCTACAGCACCTTTAGGCCGGTTACACACTGCCTGCGTGGTGTGAGCGTGGCGTTTCTGTTGCGTGTCAGCTGCGTGGTGGCTGTGTGGATTTTCTATGTCTTTACAAACTAGAAACATGTCTGATGCGGTCCTGCTGCTGCTAGCCTTGTCTGGACACATGTTTCCCATTGATAAAATATAATACCATGTTAAACATAAATATTTACTGATTTGATAACAGCAAAGACAACATTGGCAGTATTGATGGCAAAATAGTAGGGCTGTCCTCGACTAAAGAAATTCTTAGTCGACTAACACTTATACGATTTTGTCGACTAATCGATTAGTTGATTTAATTGACAGAGCTGCGCGCTTTGAGAGGTGGTTAAGACTAGAAAAGCACAATATAAATGTAGTTAATTAACCATCTGTAAAACTGAGTTTCTCCACAATTAATCCTGCAAAAGCACCACTTTAAATCTTGTGTTTACCATAAATGTGCTCATAAGTTTCTTGGAAATGAGTAATTAAGCATGAATAAGCATAAAAAATGACTTATCAACTAAAGAAATCTTAGTCGACTAAGACCAAAACGACCAATTAGTCGACTAATTGACTAAGAGGTGGCAGCACTACAAAATAAGCTACAGAATATTTTCTTCTGTATTGACAGATAGATTTTTTTTTATTACATTTATATCTGCATTTATATCAAAACCTTTCAAACATCAACATGTCCTTTATTAATATGTATTTGTGTCTGAACGACATATAAACATCTTTTCCTATTCTATTTTGCCTGGAAACGCATCGGTTCTATTTCTAGCAGTGTCACGCAGGCAGTGTGTAAGCTCTAACTTGTTAACATGGGAGTCAAAATATAAACGGACACGCCACGCAGCCGACATGCTCATGCGACGCATCCAGTGTGTAACCGGCCTTAAGCTAAATAAACTATCAAAAAACCCTACTGGATCAGCTGGAAAATGCATTGTCACAAAGCTGAAAAAGGGCTGTTTTTCTGAGCTTATGAAAAGTTGGCTTTTTAGAGATACGTGGTTCTCACAGGACAGCAACACTACAAACATATGATGATCTTATAGAACGTGATGCATTGCTGTAGATTAAACTACCCAACCGTAGCCTATATGAAGGAGTTAAAATGAGCACAACCTTAAACATCTATAGCAGTAAAAATGCAACATACACACTAATGCAGCAGTAATATTAATCCAGAAACATCATATATAATATAAAAACTCTAATCTAGGACATTGTACTGCATAATGAGTAGGCCTTTAACTTTAAGTACATTAAGTACATTTTGCTGATACTACATACTTTTTTTCTAAGTATGTTTTTGAATGCAGGACTTGTAAGTATTTTAACAGTGCAGCATTAGTACTTTTACTGCAGTAAAGGAGACAAATACTTCTTCCACCACTGGCCATACCAATACTGTAGAAAAATAATAAAGCAGCTCTTAAGTCATCATTGAGGAACTTTGTTCAGGAAAGGACCACATATCCTACCAGGAAGTACTTTTTAATGTCACATCCATTAACGCCCATAGACTGTGAAAATAATGTTAATGCCCAGACCACATAGCTTACTGTTAACTCTGCTCAGCCCAAATGACGTTCCTAACAACAACTGATCAACAGCCAACTACAAAATGTTATTGTTGCATTAATTCCTTACAACTTGAAGCTATAGTGCGTAGTTTCTGTCGCCCCCGCGTCCACATGATACAGCCTTCCGATGATTAGCTTAGCTTTGTAGCAACTCATTTGGCAATGGCTTGAATGTAACGGACGTTCAATAATATCCAAAAGTTACGCACTAAATCTTTAAATAAAAAGGTCCTGCGATTTTAAAGCCTATAATATGGAAGAATCGACTAATCAAGAAAAAAAAATTGTCACGAAATCGATATTAAAAACAATCAGCCCCATAACCCAGAGTTGTTGCTTTCAATTAGGCTGTTGCTCCTCGACTTTCCCAAAAAAATCTCACAGAGGACAATTCAGTGCATGTTGAAAAAGCATTTTGCAACACACTGTTACCTCTTATATTTCTTTTTTCTTCAAAAACACTTGACGTCAACTTCTGTTTTAAATGTTCTGTTCTAATGTTAAAAAGTTTGCTGGGTTTCTTTGTTGCTAAAGGTATGCTCTGCTAAATGGTGAAACAAAAAGAAACATAACTTAGCCTGCTTTTGTTTTATTTTATAGCATTATAACTTCTGCGTTAGGCTTATTCAATTGTAGGCCTACTTATTTTTTACTACGAAAATAAATGTTTATTCTTTTGAACACATTGAGGAAGGCTGTGTCCAATTTAGATGAGCCAGCTCCAGGGTGTAGGGATCATTGGAAAGGCTTCCTGGGACACGTAGGAAAATAATAGGACAAAGACGTAATTAATGTTCGTTGCTCCACCTGGGCGTTTTCTATAAGTCAAAATGTCTGCTGTGTAGCTAATTAAAGCTAACAGATATCTCAAATATTATTATGCTCACCTTTGCATCTTTTTACCTTCCTTCCTTCCCTTGCGTCCTTCTGGTAGGAGGAGAAAGGAGACAAACGGAACGGGAACCCAGAATGACGTGTAACATGTCTCCATCTGCAGGGCAGTTGACGTCTCTGCACTTTAAAACAAATAAGTATACTTAGCTAATACTAGCGTTGTCACAGTAGTATGTCAGTTTTAGTTGTAGCTAATAGTAGCAGTGTTAAAGCCGTGAATCCGTGAGTTTCGTCTGTTGGTCTCCACTTAACTTGGAAAAAAGAAAAACGGTTACCATTTGTTTTATATACAACAAAATAAACCTGACAAACACGTACATGTATGCACTAAAACAATGTACGCACTAAATTAATAGAGAGAATGGTTTTTTGTTAGTGGCACTAACGCAAAAACCCTTCTCTCTATTAAAAACAGCCAAATTAAAAGTTTGTTTTCTGAGGTACGTATGCCTTTAAGACGGCGTTACGTCATACGTCATACCCGGACGTGAAGCGGCTGTCATGAAATGTTTTCATGTTCTGTTGTCAGTGGAGAGCTTCTCTTAAATTCATCCATGGTGGAGATGGATGATATTTTTGGCTGGTAATTTACAGTAACGCCAGCTGAACCATGAAATGTGCCGCTCGTCGACAGTGGAAAAAGAAGCAATCCAGTTTCCTCCCGTTTACAGGAAACACAGTAACTACCATTGACTGTAAGTTAAATTATTTTGTAGTAACGTTACATTAGCTAGTTTAATGTAACGTTAACGTTAGCATTAATCGAGTTCGCTTCTCGTAGATCTTTACTTGGGGACCACAGATTACCATCCGAGTTTGGAGTCATCCTTTACTGATGATTTTGCAAAAGGGTGTTTTGTAATACAAGACAGGCACATGTGGACAAAAAAGTCACCTCCTGGATTGAACAAACAGCTGACATGATGATCATCTTTGGAGCAAGAGCAGTCCTTCTCAACCTGAGGTACACTTTCCAGAGAGCAGGCTCCTTTACCAGAACCAGACTCATCCAGAGCTCCAGGGCATGTTTTGCTAAAAGAGGTCAGATTTTAACCCAGATACCCAAGGTTACATTACTATGTTGGGGTGCAGTTAATGTATCATCCTGTGCAGCCATATGCCAGGAAGCAACTCTTCCACGCCAGACAGCTGACAAAAAGTCTCTAGCTAAAGTCCAAGTGCACAAAGTTGTATTTTTTCTCCGCCTGAGCCTTCGTGCATTGGTGCTGTTCCTCAAATTTGCCCCCCTTCTCCTCCTCTCCCCGTTGACTCTGGTGTCCACTCGCTGGGCATCTTGCTGGCTGGATGCTTTGCTGTGGGTTACTGAAACGTCTGGACCCACTTTCATCAAGCTGGGGCAGTGGGCCAGCACCAGGCGGGACATCTTCTCTCAGGAGTTTTGTGAGCGCTTCTCCAGGCTTCACGTGAGGGTACGCCCTCACCCCTGGGCCCACACCAAGCAGTGTCTCCGGAGGGCTTTCGGGGAGGGCTGGCGAAGTGTTTTAGTGTTTGAGAGCAAAGAGCCTGTGGGTTCAGGATGTGTGGCACAGGTGTACAGAGGCTGGGCGAAGGCAGACAAGGTGGAGGACCCAGCCTTCCAGTTGCTGGTGGAGGAGATGGAGAAAGAAGACTTGCTGGAAGCCTGGGAGATCCCTGGTCTGGGAGGAGTGGCCAGGTCCATGTGGCAGCTCTGGAGGGGGAGTAAGGAGGAGGAGGAGGAGGACTATGAGGAGATAAGTCACCCAGAGGGGCCACATGAGGAGAGCAGTGCAGAGAAGGAGCATATGATACCCGTGGCTATCAAGGTGAGTGTGAAAATCCTAAATAGCTT
This sequence comes from Perca flavescens, assembly GCF_004354835.1. NCBI lineage: Eukaryota > Metazoa > Chordata > Actinopteri > Perciformes > Percidae > Perca > Perca flavescens. The sequence goes on from NC_041338.1 coordinate 17,449,045, forward strand.
CAGCAGAGTATAGTGTGTTCATGTTGCATCCTTGTTGATAATTATATCATGCCTTTATGAACTGTTTGTCACGTCGGACTTTCATACATTTTGTGAGCCTGTCAGCTGATGCTTATGAATTGTTTTTGGTGTATCACAGGTGATCCATCCAGGCGTCAGGAGGCAGGTGGAAATTGACCTACTGCTGATGAAAGTGGGCAGTTGGCTCCTGCAATGCCTGCCCGGACTCAAGTGGCTCAGTCTGTGTGAAATAGTAGAGGAGTTTGAGAAGCTTATGACCAAACAGGTAGGAATATTCAACCCCCCACATTAAGAATAATACAGAATTTAAGTCATTTAACTTTGTGCTCACATTATTGGTTAAATTACTCATAGGATTTGTCTCTTTGTCATCAATAACGACAGCTTCAAATTTATTTGCCTGTCTGTACAGAGGCTAGAGTGTAAAAAGTAAAATAACTAAGGTGCCGATAACACCAGCATGAAAACTAATAACCTCCTAGAACAGAAGTCTAATCATTTCAGTGATCTGACTGAGCTTTTATTTCAGATTGATCTCCGTTTTGAGGCCAGGAACATTGAGCGTTTCCAGGAAAATTTCCGCAACGTGGATTATGTCAAGTTCCCAACTACCTTTCCACCATTTGTCACTAGTACCATTTTAGTGGAAACTTTTGAAGTGAGTATGGAAGGATTTAAAATATAGAAAAAAAACTGACTTCATGTTTGAGTGAGTAATAGATTGAGCTCCAAATGTAAAGTACAAACCAATGACCTCTATCAGAATATCAAATGCACACTTCTATGACTTATGAACTATTGTCTTTAGCAAACTCAAAATAATGTGACACAATGTCAGTGATTTCTAGGCAATATAAACTTATTCTGGTTGAATGAATATCTTTGGAATGAGGCCAACATAGTTTCATTTATATTCAACCTTTTTGTTCAGGAGAGTGAGCCCATATCCAACTACCTGAGCTCCGAGATTCCTCAGGAGGTGAAGCAGAGAATAGCCAGGATGGGAGTCGAGACCATGCTGAAGATGGTGAGATACGTCACCTGCTGGATATCAGTTGCATCTGATTAATTGTTACCATTACTGCTATTCATAATGTGTGTGAATGTGTTTATATGTCAGATTATATTGATCTGTTCGATCTTCACTTACATTGTCTCCATCTATACGTCTGTATTCAAGGTTTTTGTGGACAACTTTGTGCACGGGGATCTCCATCCCGGGAACATTTTGGTCCACTGTTGGCAGCCTCTTCCTGGTTCCAGTGACAGTGCTGGTATATCAGGGGAGGCCCCTGGTAAGACCACCCTCACTGACTTGTGGGACACAGTGGTGGTCAGCTTCAGACCAGACCCGTGTCCTATTCAGTTGGTGCTGCTGGATGCTGGCATCGTAGCCCAGCTCAGTGACAACGATCTTGCCAATTTAAAAGCTGTCTTCACGGCTGTGGTGCTGCATCAGGTAATGAGGGAAAGAGTACATACATGAAATATGTACTCTGGGAAGTTTTAATGTTTTAATTAGCATCTTAACTGTCACACATGCTAGTTCACACACAATCATTTTTTAAATCTCACATATACGATATATATATATTAGGGCTGTCAAAATTAACGCGTTAATTTTTGTGTTAATTTTTTAATATTTAACTCGTTAAAAAAAATTAACGAAATTAACGCAGTTGTGTTTGTTTACTTCATGTGGCGGCTGAGAAACGTAATACGTCTACATAACAGCAGGCGGCGCTACTCTGTATTGTTGCCCAAGTAATGAAAACTGGCAGCTGATTGGACGAACGCGTCACATGGGTTTGTTTTCTCCGGATATTGAGAGCCAGACTGTCATGGCGGCCGTTCAGAATACGATCTCATATTGTACTAAAATAGTTCACTGAAACATGTTTCTGAAAACATTTTAAGCGAGAAATAGGCCGTGCAGTTGCTGAATCTGTCTTCATTTCAACTCAACAAAGGTCAGTTTAGAAGATTTTTGTCAAATTTTGAGAGACTCTAGTCACCTCATCCTGCTCGCCATTTCCGGGTGAGTCCCGACTGCCCTGCCGGCGACTGAACTCTCTGCTCGTTGGAGATGAACTGCGCCTCGCCTGTAAAGTAGACGAGAGCAGGCGACAGCAGCCGGGGACGGTGACAAAAATCTGCTCTCAAGTCAGACAGTTTCTAGCCGTTTCCAGCAGCCTTCAGCAGGACTAAATAAGCCAAATTGTTGCTGCTGTTGTTCTGAAAGATATTAAACATTCTGAACTTAGCAGAACCTTTCCTAGTTTGTTTTTTTCTTCATATTTGCAAAGTTAAGTGATTTAGCATTTAAATATCCATTATTACAAGCTTCAGTCTCAATTTAAAAAAGCGATTAATCGCCTCTCCGTGAACCATCACCTTATCGTGGTGGAGAGGTTTGTGTGTCTCTGTGAACCTGAGGGCTGTGTTGTCTGGAGCTTTGTGCTCCTGGTAGGGTCTCCCAAGGCAAAGTGGTCTCAGGTGAGGGGCCAGACAAAGAATGGTTCAAAAACCCCAATGAAAAAGCTAAGCAGAGATGGAGTGACCCTGCCCGGAGGAAGCCCGGGCCCCGCCTGGAGCCAGGCCCAGACGGTGGGCTCGTCGGGCGAGCCCTGGTGGCGGGTTTGCCACGGAGCCCGGCCGGGCACAGCCCGAACAAGCTACGTGGCAACTCTCTCTCCATCCCATGGGCCCACCACCTGTGGGAGGAACCGTTGGGGTCGGGTGCGATGCCACATGGGTGGCAGTGAAGGTCAGGGGCCTCGACGGACCAGACCCGGGCAGCAGACGCTGGCTCTGGGGGCGTGGAACGTCACCTCTCTGGGGGAAGGAGCCGGAACTGGTGCGGGAGGTGGAGCGCTACCGGTTAGATCTGGTGGGGCTTACCTCTCACGCACAGTCTTGGTTCTGGAACCATACTCCTGGATAGGGGTTGGACTCTTTTCTTCTCCGGAGTTGCCCAGGGTGTGAGGCGCCGGGCGGGTGTGGGGATACTCACAAGCCCCGGCTGAGCGCCGCTGTGTTGGAGTTTACCCCGTGGACGAGAGGGTCGCCTCCCTACGCCTGCGGGTTGTGGGGGGGAAAACTCTGACTGTTGTTTGTGCATATGCACCAAACAGGAGTTCGGAGTATTCGGCCTTCTTGGAGACCTTGACTGGAGTCCTGCATGGGGCTCCAGTGGGGGACTCATTGTTCTGCTGGGGGACTTCAACGCACACGTGGGCAATGATGGAGACACCTGGAGGCGTGATTGGGAGGAACGGCCTCCTGATCTAAACCAGAGTGGTTGTTTGTTGTTGGACTTCTGTGCTAGTCATGGATTGTCTATAACGAACACCATGTTCGAACATAGGGATGCTCATAAGTGTACCTGGTACCAGAGCACCCTAGGCCAAGGTCAATGATCGATTTCATAATCGTTTCATCTGATCTGAGGCCGTATGTTTTGGACACTCGGGTGAAGAGAGGGGCAGAGCTGTCAACCGATCACCATCTGGTGGTGAGTTGGGTCAGAGGGTGGGGGAAGACTCTGGACAGACCTGGTAAGCCCAAACGTGTAGTGCGGTTAAACTGGGAACGTCTGGGAGGCCCCTGTCCAACAGACTTTCAACTCACACCTCCGGGCGGAGCTTTTCGTGCATCCCTGTGGAGGCTGGGGCATTGAACCCGAGTGGACAATGTTTAAAGTTTCCATTGCTGAAGCTGCGGCGAGGGAGCTGTGGTCTTAGGGTCTTAGGTGCCTCAAGGGGGTAACCCACGAACACCGTGGTGGACACCGTGGTCAGGGAAGCCGTCCGACTGAAGAAGGAGTCTTTCCGGATATGTTATCCCGGAGGACTCGGAGGCAGTTGCAGGGTACCGAAGGGCCCGAAGGGCTGCAGCCTCTGCCGTGAAAAGAGGCAAAGCAGCGGGTGTGGGAGAAGTTTGGAGAAGACATGGAGAAGGACTTTCGGTCGGCACCAAAGTGCTTCTGAAAAACTGTTCGCCACCTCAGGAGGGGGAAGCGGGGAACCATCCAACCTGTGTACAGTAAGGATGGGACACTGTTGACTGAGGAGGTAATAGGGCGGTGGAAGGAGCACTTTGAGGAACTCCTGAATCCGACTAATACGCCCTCTATGTTAGAGGCAGAGCTGGAGGATAATGGGGGATTGTCGTCGATTTCCCAGGCGGAAGTCACTGATGTAGTCAAACAACTACACAGTGGCAAAGCCCCGGGGATTGATGAGATCCGTCCAGAAATGCTCAAGGTTCTGGGTGTGGAGGGGCTGTCCTGGTTGACACGCCTTTTCAACATTGCGTGGAAGTCTGGGACGGTGCCAAAGGAGTGGCAGACTGGGGTGGTGGTTCCCCTTTTTAAAAAGGGGGACCAGAGGGTGTGTGCCAATTATAGGGGTATCACACTTCTCAGCCTCCCTGGTAAAGTCTACTCCAAGGTGCTGGAAATGAGGGTTCGGCCAATAGTCGAACCTCGGGTTGAGGAGGAACAATGCGGATTCCGTCCTGGTCGTGGAACAACGGACCAGCTCTTCACTCTCGCAAGGATCCTGGAGGGAGCCTGGGAGTATGCCCAACCGGTCTACATGTGTTTTGTGGATTTGGAGAAGGCGTATGACCGGGTCCCCGGGAGATACTGTGGGAGGTGCTGCGGGGGAGTATGGGGTGAGGGGTCTCTTCTCAGGGCCATCCAATCTCTGTACAACCAAAGCGAGAGCTGTGTCCGGGTTCTCGGTAGTAAGTCGGACTCGTTTCAGGTGAGGGTTGGCCTCCGCCAGGGCTGCGCTTTGTCACCAATCCTGTTTGTAGTATTTATGGACAGGATATCGAGGCGTAGTCGGGTGGGGAGGGGTTGCAGTTTGGTGGGCTGGGGATCTCATCGCTGCTCTTTGCGGATGATGTGGTCCTGATGGCATCATCGGCCTGCGACCTTCAGCACTCACTGGATCGGTTCGCAACCGAGTGTGAAGCGGTTGGGATGAGGATCAGCACCTCTAAATCTGAGGCCATGGTTCTCAGCAGGAAACCGATGGAATGCCTTCTCCAGGTAGGGAATGAGTCCTTACCCCAAGTGAAGGAGTTCAAGTACCTTGGGGTTGTGTTCGCGAGTGAGGGGACAATGGAGCGGGAGATTGGTCGGAGAATCGGGCGTGGCGGGTGCGGTATTGCATTCAATCTATCGCACCGTTGTGGCGAAAGAGAGCTTAGCCAGAAGGCAAAGCTCTCGATCTACCGGTCAGTTTTCGTTCCTACCCTCACCTATGGTCATGAAGGCTGGGTCATGACCAAAAGAACGAGATCCAGGGTACAAGCGGCTGAAATGGGTTTCCTCAGGAGGGTGGCTGGCGTCTCCCTTAGAGATAGGGTGAGAAGCTCAGTCATCCGTGAGGAGCTCGGAGAGAGCCGCTGCTCCTTTGCGTCGAAAGGAGCCAGTTGAGGTGGTTCGGGCATCTGGTAAGGATGCCCCTGGGCGCCCCCTAGGGAGATGTTCCAGGCACGTCCAGCTGGGAGGAGGCCTCGGGAAGACCCAGGACTAGGTGGAGGGATTATATCTCCAACCTGGCCTGGGAATGCCTCGATCCCCAGTCGGAGCTGGTTAATGTTGCTCGGGAAAGGGAAGTTTGGGGTCCCCTGCTGGAGCTGCTCCCCACGCGACCCGACACCGGATAAGCGGACGAAGATGGATGGATGGATGGATGGATGGATGGATCAATCGCGAGTAATTACAGCAAATTGTGCAATTAATTAATTTTTTTTCTAATCGATTGACAGCCCTAATATATATATATATATATATATATATATATATATATATATATATATATATATATATAGATATTATTATTATTATTATTTACAATGAATGGTTGGAATTCAATGTATGATCAAACAATTAGTTTGAACTATTTATAGCAGTTTATTTTTTTTATTTAACTAAATGTTATTTAATGTTGAATTGTAGGTGCACTCGCACTACACTAAGTGACTATTATAGTATTTACTGTTCAACTTTTATCTGTCCCCAAAGGGCAAAGACCAAAACAATAAAATACAAAAAGCCTGTGTAGGGTACTGTTACTGTGTCTTTAAATGATTCTGATTAAAAGGAGCGTTACCTGGCCATCTACTTTCTTGAATATAATGACACCTTTTATAGGTGTTTTAAGATCAGGGCTAAATCTGTGTGGAAATATGGAAATTTAGACATTTCCCCCTTTTTAAAGGAATGTATACATTCTATGATCAGAACATACTTTCAAATTTGTTTTACACATTTTTACATTTTAAACTTTTTTCCACAGCAAATCCAGTCAGACTTTAACTCCTTAAAAATGGCAAACAAGAAAGGAATGTAATCTGTAGGTCTGTCTCTGTGGTTTTGTTTTTCTTTCTTCAGGGTGAGCGAGTGGCAGAGTTGCTCCTGAATCATGCTCGGGCCAATGAGTGCCAAGACGTGCCACAGTTTAAGAAGGAGATGGCCCAGCTGGTGGATCAAGCCCTCAGCAGCACCCTTTCTCTGGGAAAGGTACTAACCTTGATTTGTGCATTCTTACGCTGCGTTCCAGGCAACCCGTAACTTGTGTTTTCACAACCTCCTACCCATCAAAGTGCCCTGGAACGGCAGTCAAACCCGTAACTTACTACCCGTGAACTCGTACCAGATCGTTGTACTCCGTTACAGTTTTTGACGTCTCACACACACCTAAACAACAATGTCGACCCTCTGTTGATGCTGTACAGACGCCGGTGAAATAGACATAAATAGGCAACGTAAGGTAATTCCGCACATTGAAATCAAAACAATACACATACGATTGTGTATTAAATAAAGCCCAAAATATGTCGGTGACTAGAAATCACTAGTATCAGCTAGTGCTAGTTAACGTCAACGTTAGTGTAGCCACTAGCTAACGTTAACGTTAGGTAGCCTAACCTGAACCCTGGGTTGTGAGTGAGTTGTGACTTGGAGTCGTAACTTACGGGCTAAAAATTGTGCCTGATTTGTGTTTCTGATTCCGGGTCACATGATGATGGCTACCATGTTGGCCATGATTATCATGTTACTAATCATTCATTGAACTATTATGTTACATTTGAAAATAAATATATTTGCCATTGTTCTGTGATTATTACAATAATATACCATAGTTTTGATATCTCCTTTTCTTCCGGCTTCTATTGTGTGCTTCATGTGGACTCTATCATCATCTTATAAGCACTGTTTGTTTCTTTTATTTGCTTTCCGTCCTGTTCTTACTGTACTTACTTAATGTGTAGAAAACGTGCGCAAATTTAACTCTGTGTAATACTCATTCTCTTAGCAGTTAATACTGCTTTGCAAAGGCCCATCCATTCTTATCAGAAAACGTTGTGGTGAAGTAACTGATACGTAGTTCATAGGTATTGGTTGGTCATGGTGGTCAGTGACTTTAGGGAATAACAGTCACTGATTACTATTGATGAATTTTTGTTTACTGTGTTTTTGTTGTGTTTATAGTTCCAAGTGGGTGATTTGCTTTCCAGAGTATTTGGCCTTCTCATCAAACACAAGGTAAAATATCACGTTACATTTGTTATGTTGACTGAACAATCATTGTCATGGAGTAAATACGTGTTTTTTCCCCCCTCATTGATAAAGAGAGAGCTTTTGACTATCACAAGGATAAAGCTTATTAAAATCATGATGTGATAACTTGGCAAAAAGGTGGTTGCTGAGCTATTAACCTTGATGTTGATTGTTTTTCTAGGTGAAGCTGGAAAGTAATTTTGCCTCCATAGTGTTTGCCATCATGGTGCTGGAGGGTCTCGGCAGGTCACTTGACCCGAACTTGGACATCTTGGATTTGATCAAACCCCTACTGCTAAAGAACTGTGCCTCAGTGCTCTGACACACACACACACAGCTGAAGCACAATGGATCACACACAGACTAGCACCTGTTAAGTACACACAGGTACTAAGGTATATATACTGCATACATAGATTGATGATGTACATGTGTATATAATATTCCACTGTAGCTTAAAGGATCACTGTATCATCACTACATTTTAGCAGTGCCCTAAATACCTCATTTACTTTTACATTGGTGGTGTATACAACTTTCATCGCTGTTACTCTTGAATTTTATCATCCACCGTCTGGTTTCACCCACAGGAAAATAATCCTCCAGGCACGTCTAACTGAGCCTAATGAATGAGAGCATGTGTGCTTTACATGAGTCATCACTTTTTTATTGAGTGCTAATGGACTCAGACACATTGGCAGACACACAGATGGCATCAGAGACCATTTGCAGTGATTTACAATATAAAAGAAAATACTGCGAAAATCCCTAGTTGATTCTCCAAAGCATATGTTTGACTTTTTAATGATTTAATATTGATCTCAGGATGTTTTATCACTCATATCTTTTTATGTATTTTAGATAATGTTGGCTAATGGGCCATTTGCTTTAGTGGGAATCACAATGTACTGTAACATTGACCATGTGAAACTTTTGGCTTGTTGTACTCACAACTGACCCATGTCTTTTAACTTTTAAAATAGTGTGAACACTTATTATTATTATTATGCATATCAATAAAAAGGGAATTTATGCTAATTGATCTTTTTCTTTCCTTTGTTGCCTGTAGTGACCAGTTGTAAGTTTTCTCATCCTTTAAGTAGTTCACAGTTGTAGCTTCAAAGCAGAAAATTCACTACATCAAGGGCACAGGATCCATTAATTTACAATTTTATTAAATCTGTCAATGAAAAACACAGACAAGAGACGCGATTCTGTCAATGTCATCAGGAAGAACAGTCAGCATGGCTGAAAGAGTGAGATCAGGAGGTTTTGGTGCAAAAAAAACTCATCACATACCCTTTATTGCAAAACTGTTGAATTTTTTTGTATCACCAATGGTGATTCACCATCAAGAGCCCTGACAGAGCAGCACTGTTCAAGTAAGGAGGGAGGGGAGAGGTGACAGCTGTGTAAAAAAAATCTTTCAATAATAATTAATAATAATGACAAAAGAAATAAAAACATCTCTAAAAGACAAACACAATCACCTCAGTATAAGACGAGATTCTGTCACGGTCACAACAACCAGAGAGAAGTTTTCTTTTCTTTTTTTATGAATTAAATAGTTTTTAAAAATATCTCACAATTTACTTATACTCATCTTTTTTTCATTTATTGCGAAAAATAGGCAACTGGACTAATTGTGATGATGCAAGGGTGTATGTGTGTGTATGACAGAGAAATAAAGATTAAGTGGAGAGATACTGTATAGTGGAACGTCTGGAGCGTTGGCACTGAGAGCAGCAGCAGTGTGTGGCAATGCAGTACTCTCATTCAGCCACCAGGTGGCACTGTTCAGTCTGAACATTCCTCCGGGGCCGGAGCTATGGCCCCCCGCCCCCCACTGTATCAGAGGAAGTCAAGATATGCCACCATCATCTTCTGTTTTTGGAATGATGCTTGTGTGTTGAAACTTTGTCCACAGTTGCTTATCTGCGTTGCAAGATCTCAGTTCTATGTACAAAGGTTTCAAATCCCTGAAGGACATCTACAAAGACAAGTGCAACATCCACGTGACCATCCCCTTTCTGGAGTAGCTTAGGGATCAAAGGGTTCCTCTATAGGGAAAAAAGGGGGGAATAGTACCAATCAGATCAGGTAAACGTGCCACAAAAGGACTCAACAGAAGTGTTCCAGGAAATCAAAGTCAGGAATGATGGCACAGGACCAAGATTTAGGAATGTCAAAAGTTGGAGAAGAAGGGGTTGTAACATAGTTAGCTTCCTCAGAGGGGGCACCAAAATATCCTAACAGAATTCTTTCTGACAGTATGTCCAAGAGAGGTGATGAAATGGGAAAGAAACCAGCTAAATGCACAAATAAAATAATGCATCCATTGCCCCTTTTGTCATATCCATTCATGCTGATCCATCAGTCTCTCCATGCATTTTAAAAATAGTCTTTAAAGACCAAGCGGTCCTCCACTGCGTTGAATTGATTGCATTTTTGTTGTTTTTCTTTTTGCTCATCCTGCACTTTTTCTGTTCGTCTTTGTCAGAGTGGCAACTGTCAGTGGGCTGCTCCCTGGAGGACTGGCTGCCCTCCAGTTCTCTGAGGTGGCCCCCAGCAGGAGCGAGCAGCTCATTTTGGAGGGGGGTAAATGGGTAACCAAACAGGTAAGAGGGGCTTTTTGGGATTGGATTTGTGGAAGAAATCATGGTGTAAACTTGGGTCCATGTTGGCAGATCTTGAGCACAGGCACATATCTCTCCCAAAAACACACAAACATGTCCGTCTCTGAGGCCCTGGCTATGTAAAGGTCATGGCAGATGGAGCTTCTCGTTGACTTTTCTTTCACATCATTAAAAAGATCAGCAGCTGTCAGTGGTCCATGACTGGATCCAAGGAAAGGTAAAACTGAGAATTTGGAGGAGATTAGATGGAAGGGACTGGCTGACATCTTGACGACAGAAGAGAAGAAGGAAAGCAAATCACTTCCAGATAGTGCCTGACTTCTCCCATTTACGTGAGCAGGATCCATCTTCAAATTATCTTTTGGGGAGATGTTTTGGAAAACACAGCTACTATGTCATGTTATCTCCATAAGCTTGTCTTCACATTCCTTATAGGAAAAGATGAGGGGCTTGTGTGGGACTTAAGCCTACTCAGATAAGCATGTAATGGATGCGTGGGATAGGGCAAGAAAGAAGAAGTCTTAATCATCTACTCTGACTCTGTTTGTCTCCATGCTGTTGTTCCATAGGCTGCCACCAGCAGGTGATGTTTGGGCTAACGGTTGGTGGACAAGGGGAGGAGGGCGTCTGATCAGAGATTGCGGCTACGAGTTGAGCCACGGGTGATTGAGGCATTCGCCGGCAGAGGCCCTCTTCTCGGGCACCATCTCCAGCATGGGCAGAAGGAAGTGGGTGAAGTGGCCGGCGTCTTCGTGTGCCCAGCCGTACTTCTCCACCAGAACGTCAAACAGGGACCACGGCTTCAGCTTGGTGATGTGCCGCAGCTCACCTGCAGGGGGCGATAGGGAGCAAAGTCAATGATAGAAGGAGGATGTGGGGAGAAAAGAGAGTGGCAAAGTTCAAAAATCACCATTAGACATGGTCTCAGTGCACTTTACAACTAAAGGAACACAGAAATAACAGACAGCAACAAAACAGACAGTTTAGAGCGTTGGTTCACCCAAATTCCAAGAAAAACGCAGTTTATTTTTATTTTTTTATTTTTTTGTACTTTTTAAACGATGAATGGATTCTGCAAGTATTGTCTGGGTAACCAAAGCCATCTTATTTCTTTGTGCTATGGAGCTCCACTGTTGTCCAAAAACTATTAAAAACTCATCAATATGCCACACCTTTGTACTGGCTGACATGTTCCTCCATTATGATTAAAGTGCACTGTGGCTTATTATGTGTAAATTAACATACGGCTGAAAATAGTCCTCAACAAATAACTACCTTACTATTTACTCCTGTTTGAGTAATGCTTGCTAAAAACTACGATGCCAGATGTTTTAGGAAAGGACTTGCCTTATTTTCAGAAATAAAATGAAACTACATATGATATATATAATGTGAGCCACTTTTAACGATTTACATCCTCTTTAGGAACAAATGGACTTAGGGCTGAGTGCCACAGACAGGGAAGGACGTCAGAAGGTATTGACAGACAAACCAACTCATTGTTGATTTTGTTTGTTTCATGGGATTTGTTGAAATAAGAAAAATATAGAACCACACCAGCCTTATCATTTAATTTGAGTGATAGCTAGACATAAAGATAGTTTAAGTTTTACGATTTGATTAAGATATCTCTGAGATTTGTGAATCGATCCCAGTACAGTCGAGTTAAACAAAATTGAATCTATGCTGCTCACAGCAAAGCAAATGTACTTAATATTTTTCCTGAAACACTAATAATCTACAGAACACACATTCAGCAGTGTTCACAGGGTTTTGGTTTTGCTTAGTTACAATGAAAACTGTCAAATAACACCAGGGCCAGAATTACAGATATTGATTTATTATTATTATTATTATTATTATTATTATTATTATTATTATTAAAAACAATAACAACAATAATAATAATAATAATAAAAATATATATATATATATATATATATATATATATATATATATATATATATATTATTAAAAGCAACAAATGTACTATCATGTAAGAAGAATGTGATCTAACATAAGACAGATCCTTTTTTTGGGCATCGATCCTATTAAAGCTAGTATTGATACTTAAAACAATACTTGGTATTGGTAGTATTTATACTTGAAGTATCAATATGGTAACCCAGAGTAACCAGGACCACGTTAAAAAATAAATAAATCTTGCGCTTGACTTTTCAAATGTAATATTTTTCAATGTTTTGTACACCCAACAAAACTATCTGCATTGCTAGATTCCACAAAAGGTAGGTCGGTTATTTGGGTGCACTGACTCCTCAATCCGATGCCATAGCAGGCCATGATTCTGCAGGCTCCAGCCAAACACTACAGCAGCCGATTTCACTGATTAGTTCAGCCTCTCTGTTTGAGCGTGTGCTACTCAGTGAGGTGCTGTAACGATGGAGTGAAAACCTGTAGAGTTCTTCGATGCAAACCACAAGAACAGAGGGCGAGATGTGGATAGAAAGAGACAGAGAAGTGGTGATGTAATGTAAAGAGACAAAGAGAGGAAGGTGTTCATTATTAGAGAGAGAAGGAAAATGATTGGCTGGGAGCACAAGACTAACGGAGAAGAAAAAAGCATGAGAGAATGATCAATAATGGAGGCGATCCAAAGGTCCAAAGGTGCAGTCTAAACCATGGCTGCCATGGTAACCTCTCCTTCCTATATACTGATTGGAGAACACAAGATGGGGGAAAGGAAACCATCAAGACTTTTTGGCATTCAAGGAGACATTGCTTGTCACAAATTACTGTATTATAATATTTAGGTCTGTACTCTTATACAGATTATGTATTGTATACATATTGTATTATGTATACAATTATGTTTTAATTGTTTTGTTTCAAATTAATGTATCTACTTCCCCGCAAGTTCAATACAGATCAGTGTGCATGAAGGAAACAAGGTAATGAAGCCACTCGATTGCAAGGCAGCACGGCAGACAGAAAAAAGCCCAGAGAGAGCAAGAAAGTCAGACCAGATTAACAGAGCACCAAGGGATAAAAGGGAGAACATTGAGACATCAAGTGCAGACTCAGACCTCAGATAGAGACAACATCAAAGGCAGAATATTAAGGTCTCATGACACATTATGAAAAATATATGAGCAGAAAGGGAAGGAGATTGAGAGAAAGAAAAAAAAGAGAATAAATGAGAGAGTGCAGGGGTTATCAGCTGTACCGAACACAGATCCATACACTTACCAGGCTCCAAGATGAGCGGAATCAGAGAGGTGTAGGACACACTAAAGACCTTCGATGCAGTAAAGCCTTGCTGTTCTGCGAGTATGACTTTACGGTCATTGTTCTCGTTAATACTGCTATTCTGATGCTATTGCCAGAGTAGACTAGCTCCTTCTTTAAAGTGTGGAGGCTTTTGCTTACAAAAATGAAGTTACTGATCATAACTTTGATATACAGTCTGTAGTGATTCATTACTTCTAGGTTAAATTGGTTGTTTTTGCAAAACTCTGATAAGAACGTTATAAGGCAAAACATTTGACTATATATTGCTAGTTTGCTATAGTCTATATTAAGATAATACATTTTCAGATTATTTAGAAAAATAACATCTGATTGTAGTCAGATAATTTGACCGATTTGATACATTTTTTGCTGCATTCCAGTGCCAGAAAATGTAGGCAATCACATCAACGTAATGTCAATTTAGTAGGGATGGGCGATAAAACTGAAACCTGTATTATTTACAATATTAATAATAGGTTTCCAATACGGGTATGTCCAGTATGTCACAACATGGGAAATCGAGGTAAAATCGCATGTAAAATAATTAAATTGATGTTCAAAGTAATGAACTATGTACCACTGTAATTCAGAAGAAAAAAAAAGTCAAATGTGTACAACAAAACGTTTTGTTTTGAAATCTCAATTTGCTTGAAATCATTTTTTTTGTGATGTATGTTTTAGAATGCTTGTGACTTTACCAGTGAACATGTTTTTGTAAATAATCTCACTTTACTTCAGGCCAGAGCAAGTGTGCTTTTTTTTCATTAGTGTTTTATTTATTGTGGGTTCTTCAATCTAAGAAAGAAAATGTTCCCATCATGATGATAGAATACCAATACAACTCCATAAACTATAATAATTAATCATCGCCCAGCCCTACAATTAACCATGCATTTTGGCTGTGATTGGCAACTAACCTGAAACTATCTGACCTGACTTAATTCAGAATACTGTGGCAGTACTACAGACTTAACTATACAAAACACTTTCATCTCAAGACCTCTACTCAGTTCCTCCTATACAACAGCTATCCCTATAGCAGGCCTGCCCTACACCTAACCAACCACTGACCACGGTGTGTTTTACCTTTCTTGGAGAAAAACTCTCGGCTGAACTTCCCGGCTGCGACCATTTTCCGTGGGACCTTCCCAATTAGCTCCATGATCAGAGCGATGTGGTCTGCCCACCACCACATACATCACAGAGGGAACAGGCACGATTCATCATTACAGCATGCACACACACATCACCACGACTGGCTGTATGGGACTGACACACACTGCTGCCTTGGCGTACTGCATGGACACACGGCCTACTGGAGCACCTTGAAGTGGTGAGGATTTTATTTTTTCCTCACGGTTTTCAGTCACAATTGCAATAAATACACCCAATAACTACCGAAATCAAATCCACAGCAACCTAAGCTTTAAGTTTATAAGGTGTCCCGACTGCTGCTAGTGTCCATGTCTGTCCATTTCAGACATCTGTGCGTCCCAGTCCCACCAGCTCTCTGGCCAGCGCTACCTCTTCGGTTGAAGAACTCCCGGGAATATTTTCCGGAGAGCGCAAAGTGCCTCGGAATACAGCCCAGCAGCTCTATGATGTGGGCTATATGGTCTACGGAGGAGAGAGGGTGGGAGGGAGGGGGGGGATAAGGGCCAAAAAAAAAGAGAAGGACATGCAAAAGAGAGAAAGGGTAAAGACAAGGGAGGGGAAACTTAAATGAAAGAGAAGGAGATAAAAGTAAAATGTATGGAAATTGTAAAGAGGGTGGATTGTGGGAAGGAAAATAAAAACAGGGACAGGTAGAAAAGATCACAGAGGGTTCAGGGAGGAATAAGAAGAAGAGAGGGGAAAGGAAGGAAAAAAAGAGACAGTCACAGACAGTAAAAGAGAAAAACCTGTGTTAGTGAGCTGTGCCTCCACAGCAGAGGTGATGAAATTAAATGATCAGCCCTGAAATAAAAGTGACATGCATTCAGATTTGAATGAACTGGAACCCAAGGTTAGATTTTCAATTTGGCCTCAATGGCAGGAGATCAAAGGTGTAAATCAGGATGTCATGAGAAAACTGACACTGGCTTAATGCCCGTGCAAAAACATGCAAAATGAGGTTAAGTGTGTCACATGCAATGACAAAAATAACACAATGAGCTGGTAAGATCAAAGATCACAGGATATGAAGAGATAGAGGTGAGGATGAGGTTGCAAATATAGGGACTGTATTGCTTGATAGAGTAACATGTGACCAGGATATCAATGCACATACAGTATACTCATGGGATACAGTAACTGGCTAATGTTGCCTTCATGCTGCAGTTACTAACTGTCACCATTTACAGTGTATTGGAAACTGATGTGTTATAATGCATAAGTCTATACATTTGCCAATGACAGGAGGTATGTGAGCTCTCTGTGTATCAATAACATTTAAACAATCCAGGTTTAGGTATACAGCAGGGTGAAGATGGGTGGAGGCATAGCAGCAGAGTAAAAGAACAGGATTTACAGTTGACAGTGGATAGTGGGATTTGGGGAGAGGGATGGCTATAGTTTAAACTAAGCTTAAGTTGGCCATTTATATCAATTTAGAATTCAATTGGTATTGATCTATCAACGTTTTTATCCATTGTTCAGATGCATGGTTATAAACAATAACCCCATCTTATATAGATGACATGCTTACAAAACAACAAATATATGCTTAAAACTCCCCATACTGTACAATCAACAAAATAAAATACTGGTGTCTAAAAAGACAATGTTGCAACAACAAATCTGTACTCAGTGTCTGCACTTTTGTTCTTTAAAAAAGAAAAAACAATTACTAAAAGTTAAGTGAATGCAATTGCAAGCTGTGACTGCATCACTGCATGTTAAAGCACAGTTTGCAGCAATGCATCTGAACAATGGAGAAAATCTGTAAAGAAAATTGAGGTTAAATAGTGCATGGACACAAATTTTCATTTGAAAATACATTAAACCGATTACGGTTTTTAATTAGAACAGATCATAAAACATTTAAGACACTTGCATTTCTGTGGTACACCTTTCATCTTTAAGTCAACATTTAGAATATAATGTAAATGAAGCCTACAGTCTTGAGATACAATATTCAGCTATGTGGAACACTTAACAAATAAGAAGTTTTCTGTTTTTATATTTGGAAATCAAATGTGTGTGTACGTCATAAAGATTGAAATACTCACCCTCATCACGGGAGTAGTCCTCTCCAGAGTGAGGCTCAAACAAGTAATCTCCAGTAGCCAGCTCAAAAGCCTACAAGAGACCAAATAGAGTACTGTACTCGGGTCCATACTGAGTGTGTATACTTTAAAAGAAAGTGGATATGAGATTAATGTACTGGTTATATGCATTTGTCCTTACCATGCAGGCAGTACTCCAGATGTCTGCAGGAGTGCTGTAACCAGCTCCTATCAGGACTTCAATGGAACGGTATTGTCTTGTCTGGATGTCCTCTGTAAAGTGCTTGTGCTGTAAAGAGGAAAGGAGAGGAGAGGAGAGGAGAGGAGAGGAGAGGAGAGGAGAGGAGAGGAGAGGAGAGGGATACATTTAATTATACTTGTATGTCTATTCATATTACTGTTTTTTTGTTTTCCTTATAACAAGGATATCTTGACACACACAAATGTGATCACATTATTGAGATATCACCACTCATGTTGCCATATATAATGTAATGTAATGTAATATAATATAATATATAATATATATACAGTACAGGCCAAAAATTTGGATACACCTTCTCATTCAAATGCGTTTTCTTTTATTTTCATGGCTATTTACATTGTAGATTCTCACTGAAGGCTTCAAAACTATGAATGAACACATATGTAATTATGTACTTAACAAAAAAGTGTGAAATAACTGAAATCATGTCTTATATTTTAGATTCTTCAAAGTAGCCACCCTTTGCTTTTTTATTAATAAGGGAAAAATTCCACTAATTAACCCTGACAAAACACACCAGTGAAGTGAGAACCATTTCAGGTGACTACCTCATGAAGCTCATTGAGAGAACACCAAGGGTTTGCAGAGTTATCAAAAAAGCAAAGGGTGGCTACTTTGAATAATCTAAAATATAAGACATGTTTTCAGTTGTTTCACACTTTTTTGTTAAGTACATAATTCCATATGTGTTCATTCATAGTTTTGATGCCTTCAGTGAGAATCTACAATGTAAATAAATAGTCATGAAAATAAAGAAACACATTGAATGAGAAGGTGTGTCCAAACGTTTGGCCTGTACTGTATATATGTTGTACTGTGTATATATATATATATATATATATATATATATATATATATATTAATATATTATTGTATATATATATATATATATATATATATATATATATATATATATTGTTAATAATAATCTCCAGAAAAAACTCCAGCGAGAGGTCCAGCCAGATCCTCATGTCATACTGGATTTTGTGGAGTTTGAATGTCAATGATTTATAATAAAAGACAATTTTACCCATGTGCTGCTGCTTCAACAGAATGTAAAAAGGCTTTAATTTATTTATGTAAAAAATATGCCTCAAATCAAGTAATATCAAATTCCAAACACTGTGTCTTACCACCCAGCAGGCATTTCCGAGATCAGCGATTTTGACTCGAATAGACTCAGCGTTGCGTGGGTCTAGTGGGTTGATCAGGAGATCTGCAGCTCTGGCCCTGACTGAGAGAGGATGGAGTGGGAAAGAACAGGGTTAACACATACAGTAAGTAGAGATGTATCATGGACCAGGGACTCTTCAGCTTTTTAACAAGGAATTCAATTTAGTCATGTTGTTTCACTGGCTTTACGTGGTGTTTGCACGTTTTGGTTTAAAATGCTTATTAAGCTCTGGAGATATGATTCTAGAAGTTATCCTAGTACTATAAAGTTAGAGTTCAAGTTAATGATAATAAAATAATCACTGTGGGTGGATGAGTAATGGCAGTGGTGAGTCATTACTACCCAGAGCAGATATGTGGACACAAAAACCTAATAATGAGAAACTGGCAGCTATAATGTATAAGATAGAATGTCAAAACACAGTGAGCGTTATTCATTTTCTGCTGATCCGTTACCTCACCTAACATCTAAATTTATTATCATTATGCTTTTTTCCTTTTCTTCATCTATCTAAGTAAAATTCTCGTTTACATGTAGATCAAAATCAATAGCGAAATTGGCAAGAAGGAAGCATAAATCAGGCAGCACTAAATCATTTGTTATGAAAGAAATATGAAAGAAAGCTTCTTCTTTTTTTAGCCCCAAAGTGTTAAACCAATAAACCAATAAATTGTGATATCTTTAAAGAAATGATTTACATTAGTATGAGTTTTTTCATCATAATTAGTAAACAGTTTGATTTGAAATCATTTTTTTTCATATATTTTATCGATATCTTCATATAAAAACATGTTTTTAGTGCTTCTTAGTGACAATATAAAATAAAATGTGACATTAAATAAAACTGAGAAGAAAAGCTATTATTAAATAAAAATGTCCTCCAGCAAAACTTATTATTATGAGAGTAAGAATGATGAAATAACATTACATAACATGCATTTGTTTTAAATTATTTCACAAATGATAAAGTAATTTAGGCCTATATATTCAACACAATTTGTGTGATTATGTGATTTATTTCTTATACCATAACCATAATTCTGGATTCTGATTGGCTGGAAGGTGTGGATTAATTTTTAGTAACTGGACAGTTGGGAGCTGAACAACATTGTTGGCTTAACTTTATACGAAGGAGCAGCTGAAGGAGTATGAAGAGTTGGAATAATCAAAAAGGATGCCATATATATATACTGTAAACAACGAAAAGTATTGAAATTAGGGGAGGGGTTCCTGGGCCAGACAGTTTATTTAATAAAGATGAAGCTGAGAGGCACCACTCAAATTCTAGTATTCTAGATTACTCAATAATTCAAATTGCCTAGATTTTTACATTATGAAAAAGAGTGGATTCTGTTGAACACATTGCTGTAATATATGTTTGCGTGTTATATATTAATAAAGTCCTTTTTCTCTGTTTTGCTCCTAAAATGTTAATATTATATTATATATTATTAATGGGGCATTTAGATGGTACTCCTGTCACTTTGATGCTCGTAGCGCAACATGTGTAAGTCTATTTGCTTAGATAGTTGCATTGTTTGAAAGAGGATACATTTTTATACATTTTGGTAAAAAGGTAGTGTAAAAATTGTCGGCGTGAGGAGGATTTGAAGAGATTTACTTAACATTATACTGAACACTTTCGGGCTGGTATGGATTTCTTGAGTTTGTAAATCTGTAATTTTGTGAGAAAATAATAGTTTAGTTGTGTAAATCAGTGGATGTACAGTCAGCACATCTTACCTTTGGGTGTGTCTCCCGTGCTCGAGGACGACACAGTGCGACTGCGGTCAGCGGTGGGGCTGTTGGGTGACTGGCCTGCTCCAATGTCTGCCGTTCCAACAGAAGTGGGGTTTCCCGGCATAGGATCCAGGGGCAAGTCGGGGAAGAGAGGCATGATGGCCGGGTGGCGGTCGCTGCCACCGTTGGTAAGCCCCGGCTCGCCCAGGTCACCATTATACATCTCATAACCGGAGCTGAGAGAGTGGTCCCTGTCTGTGTAGCTGAGCTCGGACTCCACCAGGGGGCAGAGGAGATGCTCGGGGGTGGGCGAGGGAGGGGGGGGATTGCCAGGGTTTGGTTTCAGTCCCTCAGGTCCCAACAAAACGTGACCATTGGTTTTGGCTGAATTGCTTTTGTTGTTGTGGGGTTTGATGGGACAGGTGGTTTCTGTGAGGAGTTCCGTGGTCGTGTCGTCGTCCTCGTCTTCCTCGTCCTCATCCTCCTCCTCCTCCTCTTCATCCTCATCCTCGTCCTCCTCATCCTCCCCCTCCTGCTCCTTCGACTCCTCTTCCTCTACCACTGCCACCTCCTCTGTTTTGCTCTCACTCTTTGGCTCCTCAGTCTCCTTTTCCTCTCTTTCAGTCTCTTTTTCCTCCTCCTCCTCCTCCTCCTCCTCCTCTTCCTCTTCTTCTCCCTCCTCCTCCTCCTCTTCCTTCCCCTCCCCCTTCTCTTCCTCATTCTCATCCTGTGCCCCTTTCAACCCCTCTTCGTCCTCCTCATCCTCCTCCTCCCCCTCCTTGCCCTCTACCTCTGCTTGTGTTGGATCTCCATCACAAGCATCTGTGGTCGGGGGAATGGGTGCATCTTTTTCAGCGGTATGCGTGGGCTCGTCCTCCTCTTCCACCTCCTCATCAGGGTCTTCATCAGTGATGTGGGGTGGCTCGCTCTGCTCCTGGGGAGGCGCCGCACCTAATATGGAAAGACCAAAGGAAAAACAGTGGAGAGAGAAAGTGGGTGGGAAGGAGATATGAACTCAGTCAAAGACAGTGTAGGCAGTGAGTGAAAAAGCATGTAAAGAGATTGGAGAGAAAGAGGCAAATGAGAGAAAAGGAGCATGAAAGAAACAGAAGGTGAAGTAGGGAGACGGAGAAAGACTGCATTTTCTTTTGTGAATCAGCCTAGCCTCCCATACACAGTGGTGCTAGCGTGGGCCAAGTGGTTGGAGCCATTCCACCTCCTATTCATTCACAAACAGACTGCACAAACCTACTGCACATACACATACTCACACACTCAGTCATGCTGCAGATCTTTGATTTAGAAAAATCACCTTTCTAGTTGTTGACAACCTGAATACAGTAAAATGGAGCAACCCAAACTAAATGTGTTACTTAACTGGCAGGAATGACGTTATGAGTCAGGCACTTAACTTTAATGTGTTTTCAATTAATTGTAATGATTTTTTATGAATTCTACTTTATTATTTATTTATTTTTAAGTAAATACATTTGTGTGTGTGTGTGTGTGTGTGTGTGTGTGTGTGTGTGTGGGGGGGGGGGGGATCAGTGGTGATGGATACAGCCAAAGAAAATACCTTTTGATTATCTCAATATTTAGTAAAGCTCTGTAATGTTAATTTAATGTTAATGCTGCATTTGTCATGGGTGGATAGCATTAATTCCTGATATCAGATTTTAATAAAGTGATGTCTAACCCTTGTCAGGACAACAGCACTCAACCTGGGGAAAACTTGATATGACTCACATGTATGATTAGTCAACCTGATGGGCCTCTCCCTCTCTCTCTCCCGCTCTCTCTCCCTCTCCTTCTCGCCTCCCTCCTCTTCCTCATCTTCCCCATCCTCCTCGTCATCATCATCATCCTCGTCGCTCTCTCCCAGAGCCATGCTGGGGCCCAGCTGTGGTGGCGGTGGCTGCAGGGGTGAAGACAGGTTGTGTTCATGCTCCCCTTTCTCTTCCCCGTCTTTGGCTCTCTCCTCCCTCTTCTCGGCCTCTCTCTCCAGGGCTTCGATCTCCAGCATCCGCCTCTCCAGCAGCTCTGCCTGCCGCTTCTGTTTCTTCTTCAGCTTCTTCTTCTTGTTCTTCGAGATCTTCCCCACCTGGGACAAAAAACAGGGCGGGAGAGGGAGAGTCACAGGGGAGGCAAGACCATTAATGAATACAAGGTATTCAAGGAATCAAACTTTTTGACATTTATTCGAATCATAGGTTATGATTTGTAAGTAACGTCCACTAAAAATTCCACTGTATATTGATATTAAATGTAAGTCCATTTGAAATATCATCACTGTCCATTAAAAAACATGTTTTCATTGTTTTCGAGGGATCAAGTGTCCATTTACAGGTTCGGAAAATTGTACACTTCTTAAAAGGCCCTGACGGGAACATGCAATCAAACAAATTTCTAATTTGACTGCATCCAGTACAGTATTTTTTAAAGTCTGAAAATTGCTGCAACCCCATTTATTAGGGATATTGGAGATTCATTAAACATTACATTACATGTCATTTAGCTGACGCTTTTATCCAAAACAACTTACAAATGGTATACATGTCAGAGGTCGCACGCCTCAGGAGCAACTAGGAGTTAAGTGTCTTGCTCAGGGACACATTGGTTGATGTATCACAGTGGGAATTGAACCCAGATCTCCCACACCAAAGGCATGGGTCATATCCACTGCGCCATCACCAATAAACATTGCTAATGTAGAGTAGTAGGAGCTTTGAAACCAGTTAGAACCTACATTTTGACTTTGTGTGTGCTTATGTTTGTGTGTGTGTGTGTGTGTGTGTGCGTTCCTCCCATTTTATACTCACATCTGTTGTACTCACCGGTTTGAGCTGGGGGGCTGTGCTAACTGACAGACAAAGAAAAACAACAATCAGAGGCTCCAAAGTTTCACTAACTTCAATCTGTCACACAACCAAGTTCACACCACGTTCAATATTCCAATCGCCTGGAAAAGAGATAGTTGGTTTTGTACACGTTTCCTTTATAGACCTTACAGTATACATACAAAATCTGTAGGTGAAGTGAGAGAATTGCAAAAACAATTATTCGCTTTGCTAGTCCCAGATCCATAATAAAAACGGTTTATTCTTCTTGTGCCTGAGAATGTATAGCTCCTGTATAGTACAGTATTTTCTCACCTCAATCATCTCACTGATCCAAATTTGGATAATAAACCTCAAAAGGAGTTACAGTAGAGTGAAAAATATTGTTCCAAACATATAGTATTTAAAAATGAAATATGATCAATCTTTCATATTTTCCATTAATTGTTTCTTAATATGCTCAACAGACAAAGTGCGGCTAAATAAATTTGTTATAACACAAACAATCCAAACTATGTTGTCATTTTTCTCCAACATACCTTCGATCTTTTCTGAAACACAAACGTTAAATGAAACAAGCTGAAATAAAATGCATGTTGCTATAAAACACATCTGCACTTATGTTAATGACAATAAAAACGTTTTTTTTATTTTGCCTCTTCAATCCCAGACACATTCTGTCACCGCCGAGCCCTTCTGTTTTGACAGTTGATGGTTTTGTGCCTCACTTTAATTGCGTAGAAATGTAAGCAGTATAATTGGTTGCCCTAAGGCTCAAAGAGACTCCATCGGCTGATGTAAGCAATCGACAGCTCATGAAGGGGTTCACCGAGAGGACAGGGTTCATGTCGAGTTTGTCAAGACTGTTTTTAAGAACTTGATTTTTTTTCAGTCAAGGAACTTGATAGGAGATGGAAAAGCAAGATATCCCTGTGTGGTTTCAAAAAGGCAAGAAACTGAGGAGGCACAAAAGTATTCTCTGTGAATCCTTTTCCCTTCACTGAGCACTTTAATATTAAACATGGTAGTTTTTTTCCATTCATGAAACATATCAAACTAAAGTTGTATTACATTTTTGACAATTCCATTCATGATTTATTTTCATTAACTATAAATGTCAATTTCAAATCAGGATAATGAGCTACAAACCTACTACATGTACTGTAAGCTTCACCTATTACATACAATCTAAATTTCTGTGAAGAAGCTACGCATCTTGCGTAAATAAAACACTAACACAAACAACAAAGGACTTTACCACATGCAGAGTTAAATGTTACTCCAAAAAATTTTGTTTTTTCTTTGCAAACTAAATTAAATGCTAATTTTTAAGCAAAGTTTAGGAAAAACCCATAAATAAATTGAAACGTTAAGAAACTGTTTTGGGAAATACATGTATTCGCTTTCTTGCTGAGAGAAACTAAAGCCAGCAGCCGGCTAGCTTAGCTTAGCATAAAGGCTAGAGACAAGGAATAACAGCTAGCCCGTCTAGCCTCTTCTCATCTAACTCGGCTCGGTGTACATTTTTAAATCCAGACTTAAAACATTTCTTTATTCAAACCATTATGGACATGTTTTAAATCCGTAACCTCTGAACCCTTGTTTTATTGTTGATTTTATTATGCACTATCCTTCGTTGTTTTATTTCATGTTTTAACAATCTTATCCTCTGTTGTTCCAATTATATTCCTTTTTGTGTTGTTGATTTTATATTTAATAGTTAACTTTGCCTTTTACATGGGCTAAATTGTTGTTGTGAAGTGTTCTGAGACCATGGTCCATGGTGGTAATTCACTATAAATAACAATAAATTGAAATTGAATTTAACTCTCAGCTAGAAAGCAAACTTCCCAAAATGTTGCACTATTTGCTTCAAAATACACATAGTGTAAGTGTTTGTGCATCTACCTGCTGATCCAGACGGTGGGGGGGCTCCAGCCTTCTGCCATTCGGTCGCCTCCATGGCCATACGCCTAACAAAGGCGTCATCTACACACATCAGGATGTTCTCTGGCTTGATGTCCGTGTGGATGATTTTACATTTAGTGTGGAGGTAGTCAAGACCCTGCAGGACCTACAAACACATTCAGATAAACAGACACAGGTTTTATTACTGAAAAACATGCTCAGAGTTGTTTAGGTGTTTATACACTCTAAATAAATGCAGACAAAGCTTCTCTCCCTTTCTGGCTCTCATATGTCCCTTTCATTCTTTATCTCTTCCTCAGAGCCAAATAAACCATTCTTCTAATGCTTGTCATTCTCTGAGGGCAGAGAGCAAAGGCTGTTGATGTTTTTGTTTCACCGTTTCTTTCATTTCTTTCTGTCCAGAGGCTTTGAGATTGAAGCAGGGAACAGACTAATTTAATTTCTACTCATCTTCAGCTTGGCTTTCGAGAGGCGGGAGGCTGGCAGCGGATCAAACGGCTGAACAACTTCACATGCCCATCAGGTGGCTGAGGGAAAATGCCTGAAAGCACCGCGTCTTAGGATGGCAGTGGTACTGAAGTCTAAAGTGGGAACTGCACAATAGCATGCACTGTATTATTAGGCCAAAGTATTGGGTGTGAATTTGGCTGTCTGAGTCTATCTGAGTGCTCTTCATATATAATATTTCTTCATCCACTGTTTTTTTCTTTCTTTCCTCTCAAGTCTTTTACTAGTCTCGCTTTGCCAGACCCTCCTCCAAAGCGTGCTGGAGGAGGGTCTGGCTACTCCACATAGCATTCGGGGATGGGAGGAAAACGTGCTCTGGTTTAATGGCATTTCTTTAAACCAATCACAATCATTTTGGACGGTGCTAAGCACTGGAAAAAAAATCTGTGGTGCAGCTGCAAAATAGGCTCGGAAGGAACTTGTTTTGGTGGAACGTGTACGTTTAAAAGTTGTTTTAGTTGTGCAACAGAAATCTCAGATTGGACAGATAGTCTAGCTAGCGTACAAACATCATATATTTAAAATGCCAACACAAAGAAAGCCCAAGGCAACAGCTATCCAGCCTAAATGAGTGAAATCCGGCAGATTTTCCGGCTGCAACGGAGGAATCACGGAAGTGAAATGTCAAGGATAGAGACTAGTCTTTTACAGTCTTTACAATAAATTACAACATTTTCTTAACCTCATCTCCCATGAGGAATTATAGATAGAAATACTGTAAGTCTCAGTATTAATACACATGCATGTTTCATAATACACAAACTTACTTTTAGCCTAAGTTAAAAAGCACTACTGCTTCACAGAAAATGAATAATACTGCAACAATGCAGGTACAGCATGCTTGGGTTGTGGTAGCCTATATTTTTTTTTCTAAATCTAAATCCTATCAAAAATCAATTAAACCAAATTGTAAACATACATAACTAATCATCAGTAATGTCAAATGACATCTTAGATTGCTTCCTGTGTTTAAAATGTGTATCATATAATGAAAGAATTGAATTGTTTTAAGAAAAAGAAGAAAAAAAACATTTCCCACTTGACAATTCCACATGACTACACTGAAAAGTTGGACATCTGAGTTTTCCACCAGCACTTAAACACAACAACTATTCGTGGATTGGAGAAAAGCTCCAAAACACAAATTTTACCCAAACCACATGGGTTAGCAATCTGTCAATAAACACAAAAGTCTTTTTGAAATTCAATTGAAATCAACTGTTCTGTATAAGTATAGGTTGACTTTGTTTGTAGAAAGAATGATGAATTTGTGATCATACATTTATCATCATCGTCGTCATATACTGCACATTTTTTGATTTTATGTCGCATGAAAACACAGATTTGTCAGTAGTATTGTCAAGAGACTTATTTCTCTCCACAATGAATTGAAAACACAATGTTGTTATTGTGTGCTAAATGTGATTTAAACATAAATATCATTAAGTAAGGATAAAGCTCCACTCCATTCAGGACAAATACTTAATAAGTACCAGCATGTCCCCTTGTTTGACCTGTAATGCACCCCCACTCTCAGGAGAAATTCATGTAATGTTAATTGCAGTGGCCAGATATTTTATTTATAAAAATTATGTGGAAATACAGTCAGCAATGTATATATGTCTCTAAGTAGATTTGGTGTGAGTGTCCTTACCTGTTTGATAATGCTCTTGACACATGGCAGTGGCAGACCTTGGTAGTTGGATTTAATAATCCACTTCAGCAGGTGGTGACCTAGTACCTCAAACACCATACACACATCTGGAATGGAGAGTCAAGGACTCACATTATTATATCTCTTTCTCCCACTCACACTCACACTCACACTCACACTCACACACACACACACACACACACACACACACACACACACTCTTCTGATTGGGATACGTATGCCGTTGACGCCAGAGATCTTGAAGTCATCTATCAGCTGAACCACCATGTCCTTGTTGGGGTCACCTGGGTCGCTCTCTCTCACCTGGAGGACAAGAGGACAAAGAGCTGAAGCAAACACGACAGGAAGAAGGAACAGAAGATAAAGCAGGATCAAGACAGGAAACAAACAAAAAATATTAAAGAAAAAAAGGACAGGAAAACAGGGAATAACAAGAAAGAGGAAGAAAGCGGGAATGGGAGGACTGAAGGAGAATGACAAAGCTAGAGAAAGACCAGAAAAGAGAGCAGGAAAGGAAGAGGACAAGGGAGATTGATGTGGGAGATAAAGATGCAGAAAAATTGATTGGAAGATGTCCTCTGCCCCCATCATGCAAGAGAAATGACCAGTGTATCTTTAGTGTTTCTTGTTAACAGGGTGGTGGGAGATGCAAGGTGTGAAGAGGGAAGAAACAGGAGGGAAGGTGTATATATAAGGATGAGAAAATGTAGTAGAAAAGGATGAGAAGGAGTAAGAAAGAAAGGAAACACAAAATGAAAACAAGGAACAAACAAAAGAACAGAGGAAGATGAAAAGAATAAGTAAATAACTAATCAGATTCTCACACATCGCAGCAGTTTGATCTCATCCAGGGCCGTCTCTGTGTAATGCTGGGCGCTCTTCACCACCTTCATGGCCACAAAGTTCTTCACTCTGTAATGACAAACACAGACACATGCAGTCATTGACACACTATGGGTTGTTTAAGCCAGTTAGGCTGATTAATGTGTCTGAATCAATATTTGTGACCGATATTATAAAATGTCCCTCACCATGCCTTTATTACACATTTGCATAGATATGGTTCACACTGCCAACACTGCCATTGGAAATGCAAATGTTGCAATGTGGCATTTCATAAAATCAAAATAACGTTAACCCTAATGGTGGAAGTCAACCAAAACTCTTTCCCAGCACACCATGCTTTATTCACCAAATGTTTTCGGCTATCAGGGTCGTGTCAGGCGTGTCTGACGTTCAAGCTTCGATGCATCCTAGTGTACAGATCACCATGGATACAGGTATATAAAAGAAGAAATATCAAAGACCATAAATACAACACATTTAATATTCAAACATATGTTTAGAATAGTCTAAAGCAAATCTTTCATCTTAAATCCATGAATCTCAAACTGTTCCATTACAAAGCAACAAATCCTGTATTCTATCGAAGTATATGATGCAAATGAAAGCAATGCAAATGATAATCTAACAAAACTGTTACACCTGCAACAACTGATTTGTTTGGCAACTTGGGGGCAGTGGATACAAGTTGTAAACACCACATTGACATATAATTACTTTATTAGTTGATTTGACAAACTTGTTACCAACGATGAGGGGCCATCAGGTGCGTTTTACTTGTATGTGTGTGAGGTAATTGTGAATAATGGCCCTGATGGCAAACAGCTTATTGACAAAATAATCATTCTAAGTCCAAAATGTACTCTTTTATAGTTCTGTTTTTGGTCTCTTCCAACTCCTGAGGGAAATATGTGACTCTATAGCTGCTAAATGCTCCACTATGTTCTGCCATTTGGTGCCGAGCAGGTAGTGTACAGTCACAGCTGCCTGCTGTGGCCAACAATGATGCTATGAGAAGGTTGAGATTGAACCAAAACAGTAAAGTTGTAAATTATGCATGTTAGGAGGTAGGAGAGAAGACAACACAAGTCTTAATACTGACACACTGAATATAACATTTGTCAAGGATTGTGACTGGCTGTACAGTAACCCAACTCCAACTCACTAGTTTATGACCACCATTAGTGTAATTAACACCAGTGAATAAGTAAATGAGTTTGTGTGCGCGTGCGTGCGTGCGTGTGTGTGTGTGTGTGTGTATCAGGGAAAGGTGACACTGGGTTCATGATAGCGTCATCCATCCACACTGGTTGCCTCGTGAACACAGAAACAACATTATAGTGCAAATGGATTACTTTGGTATCAGCGCAGTGTGGTGTTGGTTGCAACCGTCGTCGTGGTAACAGTCAACAGATGCATGCGTGTGTGTGTGTGTGTGTGTGTCTGTGTGTGTCGGGATGTGTTGAGGGCTTCTTTCATTACGTATTTGTGGTGAGTATGTGTGTAATGTGTATGTGTTATAAGTCCACTATACTGTGTGTGTGTGTGTGTGTGTGTGTGTGTGTGTGTGTGTGTGTGTGTGTGTGTGTGTGTGTGTGTGTGACTCACTGTATGTCCCAGCATAGCCATACGGTGGAGAAGTGCCCCCACCCCAGCTTCCTGATCACATGGTACCTCCCGTTGAACAAATCCCCGATCTTCACCGGATGGTATCCTCCTGAGGGATAAAGAGAGAGACGATGAAGGTTACAGGCGGCTGATAGTCTTAACCAGGCAATGACATGAAATCCATTAGTGAGAAAGAGCAACTGAGGGACAGAAGTGCAATATATGACGTTTGTACAGAATACACTAACATGTGAACATATATGAAAAAGATGGATCCAGGAGGATGTCAAGCAGCTTCAAGGTGTCGACAAAAGCTACAATAAAGATACCAAAATACTTCCTTAAAAGCTCCAACGATTAGTTGATCAAAGGGAAATAAATCAACCACTATTTTGATAATCAATTAATCAATAGTAGTTCAGTAGTTTTTCAAGAAAAATGCTGGTTCAATGTATATATATTATATATATTACTATAATGTGGATTTGTTGCTTTTCTTAAATAAAAGAATATGTTCTGGTTTTGGACTGTTTGTCACACAAAAAAAAGACATTTGAAGATTCCACCTTGGATTTTGAGAAACTATGATGGGTATTTTTCTTTTTTCAAATGTTTAATAGGCAAAACAATTAATTGATAATAAAAATAACTGTTACTTGCAGCTCTAGTGAAAATTGTGCATTATTTAGTATTGAGCATTCTAGACAAGAATGTCTAGAATGTATACTTTGTGTTCTACATGTTCTTACATATTGTGCCTCTGCCCTGGCGTGTCAGAAACATGAATATAGTATATTGATAATGTGTTTGCAGTGTGTAGCTTTTTGTAATCCATTACGCATCCTTTCCAACTCAACTTAAAATGGAACAAATTAAACATTGTTCAAAAGCACAAATCCTCGTGATTCTATCTGTGTGAACCATTTTAAGATTCCAATATCACTTGACAACAACAGTTGATTTTTTTTGTAACAGGAGTGCATACAAAACAGAACAGTACAGGTAAGACAATAAAACATATGTGCATCGTTGAGTTGAATATCACTTAGATTAATTCTGACTTGATAGTACAGTAGATGATAGTAAACTCCAAAAAGTTCCAAAGAGACCAAAGGAGTTCAATAACAATAACTATTTTATTTATTATTTATTTATTTTCTATTTTATTTTTTGGCTTGTGTTCAATAAGGAGGCTGTTTATTAAGAGGTTAACAAAACAGAAAAATCAGTGGTTGTTTGTAATGCTTCAACCTGAAACATCAAAATCCTCTTTGTTGTTGCTACAATGACACGACCAGCTGGCAGAGAGAGAAGTCTCGCTTACATCTGTCGTAGGTGTCTTTAATTGAACTTAAACTTGGTGAATTGTTTAAGTAATATAACACAGACACACCAGAAGGGTGGCCAACATGTGTAGAGTACACATAACACTACAATGAATAATACTACTACAACAACTCATCATAATAATAATAATAATAATAATAATAATAATAATAATAATAATAATAATAATAATAATACATACATACATACATACATGGCAGGCACTTCTCCAAAGAGGGTTACAACATGCATTTCTTGAGTCTTAAAATATTCAGAAATAAATAAAAGAGGTATAATGTGAAGGGCTTTATCAGTAGAATCACTTGTTTTTAACAGGCAATGAAAAGAAGCCAAAATACACAACAGAGATGAATTTCCTCTTACTGAAGTGAGATCTGACAGTTTGGCTGTGCTTCCTTCAAAACAACCTCATAGAAATCAAGAGTTGTCCTCCAAAACATCATGACGTATTATAGCATATAATTAAAAGACATCATTGTATATTCAGAATAACCGTAACAGCAAAATAAAATGTAAAACACGCTGCACTAATTTTACCTACAGATATCAAATGATAAGAGAAGTGGAAAGTTCTACAGTGTTTACAGAATGGGTGTAGCCTTTTGAAACACAGCTGAAAATGAACCTCTTAGCAGACAGCACAGCCTTTTATTTGGCATTCTGGGCCACTGCAGAAAACTAGACTGCCGCTCCTTTCTGGCAACAACTAAACAACCTTGAAACGCTGGTGTCACAACTGCCGAGCGTTTCACACTGATGGCTACAACGACGCTGCTGCAAATCCCATCAGGACGGAGGGAGAAATGGGGAAGAGAATTGCAGACATAAGCAGGGAGAGGAGACATTGTTGAGCTGTGTACGACACATGTAGAAAGTGGAAGTAATGGGCTGGGAGAGATGACTCCAGTATGTGTGGGTCTGTCTGTGTGGCGTTCTGACCTTTGCAATAGTCCGCGGGGTCCTCCTGCTCCTCATCGTCGGAGCCCAGGATCTCCTCCTCCGGCTCCGGGGGCCCTGCTGGCTCAGGGGGAGGCGGAGGGGGCGGTGGGGGAGGAGGGGCACTCACCGGGGCTTTCTGCTGGGTCTCAGGCCTGTAAACACAACAGAGGGATGGAAGTTAGGTAACCTATCAGGTAACTTTTATCGGAAACCCATCTCCCAGCCTGAGCATTTTTGTTTTAGTATTTCTAGCTGTGACTCAAAGCGAGTGCAAGGTGTTTGGTGTTTTTTGCCCCTAACGGCGCCTTCCAGGCAGCGCGGCAATGGTTACATTTAGGGTTGAGGTTAGTTGCCTGGAAGGCACCGTTGTAGGCAAAATACACCATCGAGCTGAGTGCAACTCTAGACTGAGCTTTAAGTGCAGATGACTAATATCTAAAAAATAACGTGTTGCTGACTAGCATCATTCAACACTGATTCATCCAGTACTGAATTTACGAAAGCTTTTGATTTGCTGCTCTGAACACATTGTGTCAGACAGGTTTTTCATGCAGAAGAAGTGACTTAAGTTTAATAAGTCTGTGTTTGGAATAAATAGAAAAATATCTACAGTTGGCATGAGAGCAATAGTCAGTGTTGCTGAACAAATAAAGAATGAAGGTGGCAACTACAGAAACTCATATTTAATCAAGAAGAAGGTCACAACACCTGGAATATGTTTTGACCGCAATACAATTAAATCATCAGAAGTGAACAATATACAACATAAAACAGGTTCTGATCAAATCAAACCTAGCTAACTGATATTCAATCAAGGATTTCTGCAAATGGAAGACCAAGCCTACTTGCAGAACATGCTTAAGGAAATACTTTAGTTTTAAGTTGGTGCAGTGTTTTTTCTTGTGTGTATGGCAAGCCCCATGTTTGACATAATAATAAAATAAAATAATAAAGTCAAACCCAAACCCAATGGATCTTATTCTCATATTCCCTAAAGTTGTTGTAAAAGTACACTTTCAGATTGACAAACAAGCAGAACACAAGCGGTCTTCTCCATGACCATGGCTGGGCATAGTTGATGCAGACAACATTAAAAGGTCCCATGGCATGAAAATTTCACTTTATGAGGTTTTTTAACATTAATATGAGTTCCCCCAGCCTGCCTATGGTCCCCCAGTGGCTAGAAATGGTGATAGGTGTAAATCGAGCCCTGGGTATCCTGCTCTGCCTTTGAGAAAATGAAAGCTCAGATGGGCCGATCTGGAACCTTCTCCTTATGAGGTCATAAGGAGCAAGGTTACCTCCCCTTTCTCTGCTTTGACCACCCAGAGAATTTGGCCCACCCATGAGAGCGAGAGACATCATGGCTTTTAAACGAGCAAAGTGGCAGTTGGTCAAGGCCACACCCCTACCCTCCACCTTGCCCCCCTCTCTCCTCCTCAATAGCATTTAAAGCTACAGACACAGAAATGGCACATCCTAAGGAAAGCTCATTCTGGGACTGGCTCTAGTGGCTGTAATTCTGCACCAAGGCTGAATTTCGGGAAAGAGACTTCAGATACAGTATTAGGGGACCACTAAGGTCTATATAAAAGCATCCAAAAAAGCACCATGTCATGGGACCTGTAATACTGTTCTAATAACCACAGGGTAATTTTAATATAAATTCATGTTCTGAGGTATTTAAAATCAGATAATAAAAACAAAAGAAATCAAACGTTACATTGTGTTTTTAAGATCTAATTCTATGACAGATATCAATAAGATTCAACTTAATGATAACACTGAATTATCACCCAGTCCAAATCATAACTGCAGTTGGTTGATGGGCTGATATTGTTTGTAGCTCCCAGACAGTCAGGTTGAACCGGTCAACACCCACCCAACACCTCAGATATGAATCACCAGACAAAAGATGGAGGACATCCAAAATCAAAAAAGAAAAAATCAATTTTGAATCAATCCTGAAAAAATGTAGTATTATGTAGAAGGTATTCTTAAAATGCATGGCATTATTAATGACATTGACGTATTAATACATATTAGACTATGCTATCAGATATCAGAAGGTTCATCTCCACTGTCCATGCCGGTCCTCTCAGTTAACAGCCTTGTTCCACTCCCTTTTGCATTTCTAAACTGGAACTGAGCCCATGAGAGAGAAAAAATAAAATAGGCTGCAGAACACAAGCTGCTTCTTTCTATAGGCCTGGCTACTTTTTGAGCATTTATCCAGGGCGACTTACAAGGATTGATGATGAAGGGAGTTCGGCGTTTTGCTTTAGGATGCTGCCATGGCACACATTTGGGGTGGTTTGTTGTATGTTTTTGGCCATTCCCACCAAACACAATCCACACCAACCTGCCACTGTGCTACTTGTAATTGATTTTGGTCTAATTAGCCCACGGTTCTTTACTGTTCATGGATCCCGTAGAGCAGTGGTTCCCAACCCGAAGGTTTGACACCCCAAGGGTTTGCAAGGTCAATCTGAGGGGTCAAACATTTACAAAAATTACAAAACTACGTTTATGTTTTCCAGACGTTCTTTTATTGTTTTTCTTGAAAAGTGCTGGATAACTTCACCTCTTATGGCCTCTGAAAATTAAAAAAAAAACAGCTGGGAACTCCTGCTTTAAAGCACTGAACACTAAACTCTACCACTGCATGCTATGCCTGCAGTACAACAGTGATATAACAATGCTATCCAACAACAATGTGACACAATGTGTGCACATTTGCTGTGATTGTTTGTGTCAGATGAGCTCTCCTGTCACACAATCCTGTAATATATGAAGAAGGTGTGCATTGGAGGTGAGAATGTAGCTCTCACATTCATCAGTGCTGGGAAAAAGGGGGACATTTTCAATCAATCTAACGTTTCCTTATCATGACTAAATCAAATCTTCACCTTAAGAAAACTCGCCGTTTCAATGATCTCTCTGTTAGACAACTGAGCCTAAGAAAGCTCGACAAACACGTCCTATTCCACGTCACCTTACAGTGCCGGCAACACGATCAAATGCTAAATTAGGACAGAAAATAATATAAACACACAAAGCAAGCGCTTGTGAGCTGTGATAAAATTGCGGTCACAGGCTCAGACACATGCTGGAGCCTCTTGGTGCGTTGCCATGGCAACTGCAGAATGAGGAGGGGGAAAAAAAATATCCAGGACACCAAGCGTTAATGTGGTGGCAAGGCCAACACACACACACACACACACACACACACACACACACACACACACACACACACACACACACACACACACACACACACACACACACACACACACACACACACACACACAAATGGGAGGGCTGTCCTTGCAGTAGGATGCTGCTTCTTTACCAAAGCAGTCACGTAGAGTGTCTGTCATACATCACATCTATAAGCTCAGCGCTTTTATAAGACTCATTTTGCCATTGGCTGTACGAACACTTAGCTTCCCATAACTTGCTGGACCTGAGCAGAGCAGCAAAAACATTAAGACAGAGACAGGCAGAGGAAAGACGGGGACAGAATAAAGACAAACTGAGCGTGTGAACAGACAGAAAACAGAAAGAAAGAGGTGCAAATGAAGAGAAACAAGGAAGGAGAAAAGTGAGAAGTGGGCAGAAAAAAAGAAAGCGAAAGAAAAAAAAAGTCACATGTACTGTAGAGAGAAGCCTAATCAGACTAAAACAACAACCGCAGGAGACATAAATAAGTAGAAAGGAGAGACAGAAAAATATGCAGGAAGAAACAGACAGACAAATACAGTATACAGAGAGAGAGAGAGAGAGAGAGAGAGAGAGAGAGAGAGAGAGAGAGAGAGAGAGAGAGACAGGCAGACAAACACAAGCCGAGACAGAGAAAAATAGAGAGGCAGAAAGAGAGTAGTGTAGGCTGACAAGCAGAGAGAACAGTCAGAACAAAACAGAGACACAAGCGGAGAAAAACAGAGGCAGCAGGCAGGAAAAAACAGAAACAGAAAAAGAGAAAGAGACAGGAAGAAAATAACAGCGTGGACACAATCAGGGGGGAAACATACAAAACAATTTGCCTTGTATGTGGGTGTATGTTTTTTGAGATGTACTGTACATCATTCCACCTTAAATTCCACTGAAAAACTGGTGGAGGTGGAAAAAGCATTCGTGCTATGTGAGTGGAAAACAAACAGAAGGCTGACAACAAGCTCATCTTTGAACACAAAAACACAACAGTGAACTAAGGTCATTACCTTCAAAAACACATAGTGCAGCATTTGTGTAATTAGAAATTAAGACTTTTTTGTGGGGTGGTGATGATCTGGTTTTTTCTGCTTTTATTTGTACAAAAGTGAGATGTTACAATCTTTTTTTAAATATGCAAATCACAGCATACAGTAGATCCAGAGAGTAATTCCCCACCTCTCCCCCTTCAGAGGCTGTTAATGTCTGCCAAAGTCTACAGACACCCTGCTATACCAGAACTGCACTGTTCAACTGTACAGAGAGCTACACAATTGCATCTGCAACACTGTGTCGTGTTGTTTAATATCTTCTATAAAACAAATTTCAGGTATGCCTGCAACGAGGAAAATGACAGTCATCATCTGTTAGAGTTGTGGTTGTTAACCTTTACGGTACTGTGGCACACACACGCACAAAAATAAAAGAGGTACCAGGCTCAGAAAACCCTTTGCCTTATGGTGTATCAGGTTGCAGGGTATATAGCTTGCACCTTTTGTTTTTGGTCTTTTAACTATTTAAAAACAGTTCAAGTTTGATTTTAAGTTACAGAAATGATCAATTAAGTATTTGCTAGTGGGCAAATTAGTGCCGATATGTGGAGGAAATATATTATACATTTAAACAGAGGATGGAGCATGGTAAGCATGAAATCCTGCACACTATTGAACGTCAGTGGCACATGTTTAGAATCAGAAGTTAAATTACTTATTGTGGCGTTTTTGTTTACAATGCTTACAGATTTTGTACAGCTGGCTAGCTATGAAGGCTTAATGCTGGGTTAAAAGACAGGGTTTGGGTCAGGGTTACAGTAGTCTGGATCAATGGAAGTACATTTCCAGGATAATTCCCTGTCCCTCACCTTCCGCTATCTGTGTGTTGACGTTCTCAAACTCTGTTCGCTTTGAGAAACAACAACAAACTTAGAGCTAGCATGCTACACGCTGAAAATGGCAAGTTTGGAAAAACAATTGTATTGTGCAACAAGGCAGGCTTGCTTGGTTCTTTTGGGGAATGATTGTAAAGATTTACAAAGAACATTTTTATGGCATTAGCTATATAACTGGGACATTTTGGGACCAATTGACAGGGATTTGCTATGGACAAAATACACACGGCGATACACTGGTAAAAGCAAATTAAGTAACCATGTATCCAGCTAATTTAAATAGTTCACGTTACTGTATTGCGTGAGCAATTAACTTGTTTTACTATTGTATGTGGCGTTTCCTTTTGCGGGGTGTAAATGTTCCACCAAAACAAGATCCTTCCTGAGACCATTTCAATGTATGTGCTGTGGAGATAGGTCTGGCAATGCGATACTAGGGTTACGGTAACTACATTCTAGCAGCTATCCGAAAAACTAGAAATCCGGTCATGAAACTGCAGCTTTCGCTATTGCTGGAACATGCACCTCACTTGTGCACCTCACCACAAACTTAAGGTTGATATAATGGAAGAGCTGTGCTGATTATCAAGATGATATTAACACTGTAATGGTTGAGCTGGTGTTTGTGCACAGATGTGATCACCTTGCCTTCGGGGCAGTGTGGGAGAAGAAAATATGAACCATCAGGAATGTCCTGCCTGTACAGTATAAGTATTTTTATGTTCATGTAAAAGTGTGTACGCGAACTTATTAAGGCATTGTCCTCTCCTGCAGTAATGCAAGTTTAAAATAGGACACTAAATGCATATTTTGGTAAAACACTATTTTGAAAGTGGTAGCACCGCTCCAGTAGGCTACATGTGACTATAGAGCACAGGTTGAGACAAGAGTCTCTCAGCCTATAACCTTGTACTGTGGAACTCAAAGTAAATGACTGCAGAATGTGCCGTACATCCTTCAACATCTTGTTATGTGTGTGGACATGCCCAGGCTGTTTCTCACACCCTAACCTTAGTGTAAAGTATGTGGACAGATCTGGACACACACACACACACACACACACACACACACACACACACACTTTTCAGTGTCAGCTTTTCCACTCTCACGCCCTGCAATGGCATCTGTAACCCCAGTGTTACATTCTCTACCAACAGGCACGCTGTTTTAGATCCAGTGTGCTTTAGTGAAAATCTGCATACCAAAGAACCATTAATTAAATAAGACATTTCACTCACGGGTAACGTACACGGGTAATGTACAGTATGACGTGATTAGTTCAAATGTTCTGTCTACTAAGCTAACTTGAAAGGTTCGTCTTGTTGTTAATCAGCGGAGGACCAAGCTTGTCCCAGCTTCATCATTCACACCTTAAGACATCACTGTGTCATCTGCAGAAGATCATCATGACAGCAGAAAACCCACAGGAAGAAGATAGACTAAGACGCCACTGAAGACTGAATTCCTCACCAATCGTAAAGCAATTTTTCCTACCAGTAAATTCCTCATCATACCACACTGTCTAAACAGCTTTGCTGCTGTAAATTGCTGACTTGACAGGGCAAGGAAACAGGTAAAACAACTTCTGACTTTACCCTCAAAACAAGTATTTATTTTGATATAAATACAGCTCTGTGTCAACAATTATAAGAATCTACTGTCATCATGTCAATGAAACTAAAGTTTCAGAGTTAGACACCTTTAGTTGAACTCAGAAAAAGTCTGGATATTGAGGGGGTGGTGATTATCTGGTTTTTGTTGTGCTTTTATTTGTACAAAAGTGAGATGTTACATCCTTTTTTTAAATATGCAAATCACAGCATACAGTAGATCCAGAGAGTAATTCCCCACCTCTCCCCCTTCAGAGGCTGTTAATGTCTGCCAAAGTCTACAGACACCCTGCTATACCAAAACTGCACTGTTCAACTGTACAGAGAGCTACACAATTGCATCTGCAACACTGTGTCGTGTTGTTTAATATCTTCTATAAAACAAATTAATTCCAGGATCGCTTTCAGGTATGCCTGCAACGAGGAAAATGACAGTCATCATCTGTTAGAGTTGTGGATGTTAACCTTTACGGTACTGTGGCACACACACGCACAAAAATAAAAAGGTACCAGGCTCAGAAAACCCTTTGCCTTATGGTGTATCAGGTTGCAGGGTGCTTGCATCTTTTGTTTTTGGTCTTTTAACCATTTAAAAACAGTTCAAGTTAGATTTTAAGTTACAGAAATGATGAGGGGTAAACGTATGGTAGCTACTTTGCATAGGCAAAGTAAAAGTACATCCTTTGGTTGAGGAACAAACTGATGCTGCTACTGTGCAAATTAGTGCCAAGAAGTGGAGGAAATATAT
The DNA here is from genome assembly GCF_004354835.1 of Perca flavescens. NCBI lineage: Eukaryota > Metazoa > Chordata > Actinopteri > Perciformes > Percidae > Perca > Perca flavescens. The sequence continues at coordinate 17,488,059 of NC_041338.1, forward strand.
TATTACACATTTAAACAGAGGATGAAGCATGGTAAGCATGAAATCCTGCACACTGTTGAACGTCAGTGGCACATGTTTAGAATCAGAAGCTCTGGTTGATGGACAGCATTATCACTAGAGCTAGACCGATAAATCAGCCAATATTAGCTTATTAGCAGATACATTGTATAAGTGTATAAACAATCTCAAGGATCCGTATTAAGATTGTTGGTTTATGCAATGTGCTGAAAAAAATTACTATTGGCTGATATAGTAATAAGATATTTAAAACTGCAAACAATCAACATCGGCCTCAAAAATCCAATGTTGGTCGGGCTATAATCATCTCTCAGTGCCTAACCAACATACATAGCCTAAATGTTGACTGTATTCCCAGGTGTAAAGGATAATGCTGGCGATAGTGTTTATCATGGTTAATGTCAAGAAATCCCAAGAAAAGACAAAACAACAACGTGTTAGTCCATCTCTCAATACATTCTGACTTCCCTGGCTCTCACCATCTAACCTATTTCATAAAAAATACAATCCTTTTAAAAAAAAAATAGGTCATGAATATAATGTATACTTACATTTTTAAAAGCTAAATAATTTGCTAAAAAAGCTGGGCCTTGTAGTTTTTATCAAACTTTACTCAATCCGGAGCAAATAGTGTTTTTGTTCAGAGTAATTTTCAGCCATGATTTGATTCTTTTGTGAGTATTTACAGCAGCAGGACAGTACCCATGTTCATTGTAATGGAGAAGGATGTCACCTGGTGCAACGGTGTGGATCACTAATGTCTTTTGATAGTTTTTTTTAATAACTATGTAAATAGCTCAAATGCTATTCTCATGTAAAATTCCATCACTTTGAAACTGTTTTGAGGCCCATGGATCTGCAGACACTCCCAGTGGTGTTTTAAAAGTAATGAAGCTAGAGCAGTGTCTATGTCAAAATGCTTCCCTGGATAGGATTCTTTTGAAATGATGATGTCACTAAAGACAGAATATGATCTGTCTTTACTGTTGTAAGTTGAAGTTGTTGAGATTGTGAATTATTCTGCCTCCTATCAACACATCATTTATTTTGAGTATTCCAGCCCATACATATCTTTGATGTTGTGATTTGACTAGGTTTTGTTGCTTGTGTGTGTGGTGACTCCTCCATCCACAACAAATCAGTAACTGAACCAGTTAAAAGAATGCCACAATCATATGGAAGGAATCTGGGTCTCATTGTATTTCCCCATTTAATGACACATAGTAAAAGATTTATTTTCTTGATAACATCAGTGAAAAGACATGAGAATGACAAACTACGAGTGCCTTTTTCTTGATCTGCCTGCTATAGCCAGGCCAAAATACATGCAGTTATGCCATAAATAATTAAGGAAATACATTATTACGGAAAGACTAAAATGTATCTTGAACCCATTGTCTCGTTGCATATCTTCTTTGCAATTACATTTTTTCTTCTATTTTTCCTGAATCTTATAGACATGACCAAAAAGAATGTTTTTACAGTATAATTGCATATAATATAATGACAAAGAAAACCAGAGCGTTTCTAACACATCTCCAACCGCTCAGGAGCCATATAAAACAGTTGACAGCTCTCGAGTTAAAACTTGATGACTCATCCTTAAACATGTCTCGTTATCACCAAGGTAACAGGTATTCCTTAGCAACAAGAGCATCATCCTCCACTCTCAATGTTAAGGCGTGGGTTTCAGACCGCGGGTGTCCTTCAGCTCTGCTTAACCATACCAACAGTCTCCACCTCTGATTGATTCATCGTTAATCTTTCATTCTCTCCGTCTCTCCATCTTGGCCCGGTTGGACAGCTGACTCATTCTCTCCTCTCCTCCAGAGTATGTGTCTGTGCAGAGGACTGAGATCTCACCACTATTTTCAGGATGAAGCCTGCACTGCCCCCACGTAACCTCTAACTGATGGCTCAGCAGGATCCTGTTTCATACCACCAGCCATCAATTCAATACATTATCACAAGGTGCAATGCTAGATTCCCATACAGCAACCACTATGCATGTGGCTGCTGCCACAATACTGTACTACAAATTTGGCTTCAGAGGTATTTTCAAGGCAAGAGGTCCAGACAACATTAGCCCTAGGGTAGTCTTCATCCACGACGTTCCACTTCCGGGATTGCCGGAAATTCCGTTACCTTCCACTTTCTTTGTGGTGTAATTTTAAACTCCGGTAGATTTATGAAGACTATGGTTAACCGCTCCTCAGATCTCTGCAGGGTAAATCCAGACATCTAGCTAGACTATCTGTCCAATCTGAGTTTTCTGTTGCACGACTAAAACAACCTTTGAACCTACACGTTCCACCAAAACAAGTTTCTTCCCTTCCCGGCTATTTTGCAGCGGCACCGTGGCTCCGCTCGGCGCTTAGCACTGCCCAAGACGATTGTGATTGGCAGGGTACCCCCAGGATTCTTGAATTTAAATTTAAGACTTTTTAAGACCTTTTTAATGGCACCTAGGATGAAATTTAATGCCAACTAAACAGCCATATAATGGAAAATCTGTGTGGATTTCAGGCCTGAGAAAATAATTATTTACCATGCAACATTACCTGAATTTAATAAAACATTTTATTATAATACTCAACGATCATATTTAACTCACAACTTTGACACGCACAAAATAAATAGGATAATAAAAAATAAAACGTGTGCATTATGAGGTGTTACAATTAGTTCCACTTTGGCTAGATAAGAGAATATGCCAATGTAAATGCCAACTTCTGCAGTGATTGTTTCATCCCGTTCTGCTTTTGCGTCTAAAGGTTGCTTGAAAGCAGCGGGGATAAAGTTTATTTTTTTCTCACCCCACTGATTGGCACATCTGGGTGATGCCATCAAATGTGCGTTAGCATGCACACCATGTCCATGGATTTATAATAAAACACCATGTGGAGCCATTACTATTATACATCCACACTGCGCACACTCCTCGGTCAAGAGCATCAAGAAAAACACTGTTGTAAACAGTACCTGTACTGTCGTATAACATCCATTAACAGAACCAGAAATATCTTTTTTTCTATGCATTCTTCTTCGCTTGTCAAAATCTGGCGCCTACATTACCCACAATTTAACTTGACCATCAGTCTGTTAAATTGTTCGGTCTGAGATTCAGGTGTGTTATGCGGCAAATGTAGCCCTGGGCTGCTAGCCTCAAGTGGAGCAGGCTACAAAAGGTCTGGTAAGCTCAATTCTTTCTAACTCCACATCTCTAGATATTTTAATTTATGATTGGCTGGGTATCGTTCAAAAAAATTTGATACCAATACCGTGACTTGGATACAGGTTCCTAACAGCACAAATGTTTTGGGTTTTTTTCAGCTCCTACTACACGAGCCATGTCTTTGTGCGTAACGTCGTTTTTCCTGTGTGTCTCTACAACGTGTAACGTTAGACAGCCAATCACCAGCATTATTAGATCTTGGTAGAAGCATGCTGCATGCTTATTGGATCACCAACTCTGATGAGATTTACACCTTAGGTAATGAAATTGGGCATTGAATGACGAGGCAGATTTAACATGGTTGAATTGACTTTAAAAACTTGAATCAAAATCACAACCTTTACTTTGAAGTGCCTTCAAATCCATCCAGCCCATCAAGCTGGGCAAGAAGCTTGCAGGTTCACCACAAAATGAGGAACAAAGTTGTACCAGAATACTGTGCACCGTATGGTTAAAATGTGTTGTGGATCTGTTGCCAAGTGTCCTCTGATGACTCATGTATCACCAGATGCATCAATGAGAATAATGCAAAAGGGTACACAGGTCTTATAGAAAGATGAATTAAACAGTGTAATAAGATTGACTTGCAACTCTTTGCCAGAGCACGAAGCTAGGGGTCAACTTTATTAATGATTATACATGTTACCATCAAGGAGAAGGCAATAGAGATGGTGGAATATCACTGGTTCCTCAAAGCACAATCAATAGAAAAGTATTATCACTATTAGATAAGCTAATAACACACTTTTTTTTTTTTTTTTTTAATGCAGGTAGAATTTTCTTTTAATTTCTATTTTCTAGTTATTCATGTTCGTATGGATTGCCCATTTGCATCTACCTCTTCTTTCCTGAACTGCTGTAACAATTTTTTCTTCTTCACAGTGACCGATAAAGTAGCTTCATAACCAAGACAGTGTAGCTAGCTCTAAAAAAATAAAAAAATATATACACAATGCAACTAAATGAATCGATGCATTTTACAGCAAATAATATGCATTTCATTGATAGCCTTGCATCCTGCTGAGATGTTACACAAGACAATGACCTGCTTCCACCTCACACACTGTGCTGTATGTCACTCTGGATAAAAGCATCAGCTAAATGGCTAAAAACTGGAATGTAAGTCATAATTTAGTTATGATTATAATGGGGTTAGAGTTGTGTTTTTTTTCAACTCTCGATGATTAAGCTAAGTACTGTAGCTTCTATTAACAGACGCAGAAAAATATAAATAGTCGGCTTTGTGCCGCAGGGTTCAGGCCACACCAATCTATAGAGGCTGAATCGACTGTTGTTGAAATTCCCCACACAGGCAACCACATGCTACGCTGAACTGACTGAACTCTACAGTAGATATAAAATGCATAGCGTACACGTATACACAGGGGAACAAATGTGCACACACTTAAAGATGACAAGCAACAAAGTTTAAAAAGCAACATTCATACAACCCTCGATTGAACACACAAATGTAGAGATGTTGGTGCACTAAAATAAAAGTGCAGCAGGCAGACACTCGTGGCTGCATGGAAAACCCTTGTGATAAACCCAGTTGACTTGGAATAAAATTTGCATTAGAAAACAGGAGCACTGCTCTACATGGCTGGTGGGGTGGCGTATGTGCGCATGTGTACGCAAAACACACAAAGACACAATGCCTGAGGCAGTGGAAGTCAAGTGACATGACTGCAGACCGAGTGGGACAAGCACATTTCTATCTCCTGAACACAAAGACCAACATCCACATCCCCAAAAACACAAAAATCATATATGCACACCAAGAAAATCACATTCATGTGTTTTCTCTGCTCTGTTGTACAAAAAGCCATTAGTCTGGGATTCATGGTTTCTTCTGCTCAGTATAGAAACAACTAACAACATTTTATACACACTGAGCCGACGGGTATCTGCTTTATATTTTATTGTGCGTTGCATTTTAACCTCCTTGCACTCTTTTCTCTGTAGTGCACTCATTCACTGCATTCTGTATTTATACATTCCAGTGACGTCAGCCAGCCACAAAGCCTGGTGTTATGGAGGTCACATCCGCCCACACTCAGTTTCAGAAAGCGAGTGTCATGAGAAGCTATGTGCATGTATGTAAAATGCCAATACGAACATACTGTAGGCACATATACAGTAAATACACAGCCTTCAACTGTCTTCTATTATTCACCGATGTGATATTAGTAAGTAGATAAGTATGTCCATCACCTGTGGTGCTCTACATGGCCTGTATAATGACGTTCTCAACAGGAAGCAAGGATGTAAAAGGATCAGAACCCTACATATACTTCTATTAGGCTGGACAATAAACCTAATATACTGGCAGCGTGTACCTACATTGACTCACGCTGCAAGACATTTTGTGAATCTTATATCATTAAACTAAAATAGCCACAACAACTAGTGACAGACCAATATCAATAACTTTGCATAAAATGGAGCTTCCCTTTGGCTGCAGATTTACAATGAGCCTGAATGAATGAATGTACCTTAAGTCCACCATTGTCACAATCATGCATCACTATATCTTTTTACACAAATCAGGCTTCTTTATGCATGCTTTACCTTACTTGGATTGTGGCTAAAAACAACGGCAACATGAAATCTTGTGTAGTAATAAATTACTTTTAGTACTTACGAGAAATGTTTTTTTCAGAAAAGATATTTAATCTGCCCAAATCCACCATAATTACAAGCAACACATAGGAATCATGTACTTGCTATTTGAGACTTAATTATTAGCACTGCAGCCTTGCTCACCACTCCCAGGGGGCTTCATTGATAGCAAAGGCGTCATCTTGAGCTAGGTACAGTAACAAAAATCCTCCTGAAAAGTAATAAGACTTTATTAGTTTTCTAAAGCAGGCTCTGAATCATTTCTATTTATCACTGCCAATCAAAATCAATGTCACCATTAACGTGATGTATATCTAACTGTCCCTCAGAACTACAATAAGAGGTCAAATAGACACATGTCAATCCAAGGAAGAGCGGAAATGGACAGCGTGTTTTAATGCTTTAATGTGGATTGACGTTTTTCTATGTATGTGTCTAAAACCACATTGATGTTGTCCAAATTTAATTTCCACAGAGGTATTCACTGTATTAAAAATTCATATTATTATTTAGCTTATTCTCTGCATATCTGCAATCTTAATAGAAAGACAAAAATCAAAGTTGTTGAATTTAAATTGATGTTTTGATGGGTTTCACAACAATACATGCAACAAGAAAGTCTTAGAAATAGCAGCGATTGGTATCAGCGATGAGGTTCGGGGCTTAGCCCGGACCCATTAAAATAAACTGAACGCAATACACACAGAGCAGACAAAAAAAAAACAGCGATCTGAGCGACAACTCATCCCATCTGTGTTTTCTGAGAGTTGGAGGAGTCATGATATTTTGGGAAAAATAAAAAAGTTATAATATTACAAGAATAAAGTCATAATATTTCAGAAAAATCCACCTGCACCGTAGTCTGCTGTGCATTACGTAATTGCTCTGCCGATATGGTAGTATTTCAGAACTTCTGACAGACACAGAGAGCCTCGTTTGGGAAGCGGCTATACGCTGCTCTACATCAGAGGTGGAAAACCAAAACTACGGCAGAAATACAGAAGTACAGGAGCACAAGCGGGAGTTGTGACACGTCTGCTGCAGCATCACCGCAGCAGAGCACGTCCATTATGATTACCTGAAGCTGCACAGACCACAGAAGCCACGCTGCTCTTCTCTATTTTTACAGAGAGAGAGTGGATACAAAGCGACCGAATTTAAATTGTGATGCTATAATGAGTGTGGTCTACTCCAAAGTAAGAAAGTCAAACGTGTCAACAGCAACACAAAAAGCAAAATAAGAAACGCTTTCAATGCTTGAAAAACATTAACATTTTTGAAGTAATATAACTGGTCATCACCAGGTTTTTTTAAACAATGTTTATCTCTTTCTGAAAAGGAACTCAGCAAATCCACCCTCAAAATAAATACACTCCATAGACAACTTGCCTACTGTTGTCTTTTATTGTTTGTCTTTCACTTATAAACAGATCAAGACCAAGACAAATATTGCCGTTGACATTTTGACTCAGGTTTTGCTTTCTTAAAACGTACTTAAAACATTTAATGCTGCAGCTATTGGTCCAGCTAAAACAAAAATTACCACAGTCATGCAGAGGAGTAAAAAAGGTATAACTCGTTAAAAATTAAATTTTCAAACAAAACACACACCATAGTCTTAAAACTTTACCAGGAGAAAACGAGAACTCCCACACCGTCTGTAAAATTGCCTATTGGTCTTTTTGATCCAGCACCCCTTCCAATACTTTATTTCCCTCATTCATATTCTTATTTTTTCCTCACTCTACCTGTTTCGGAGGGCCCTGTGGCGCAGGCGGAGCACGCACAAAGCCAGACCCCATTTCTTCTTAGTGGTCAGACACGAGCTTAACTCCATAGGGAGAGGAAAGAGGGATGGATGAACGAACAGAGGACACTGTACAGTAGCTCCCGCTCTCTGCTGTAGACTCACGGACACAACAGTGGAGGGACAGAAGAGCCCAGCCTTGAATTCCAGCAAAAGTCACGTGGGACTGTGACACCCACCTGCCAAGGATCCGTCTCAATGCCTGCTTCGAGTTTGAAGTGTTTAAGCATATAGCCACTAATCCATACACATACTAGAACAGAGGCCCAGATGCATCTTTTATACACAAACGCACACACAATATCTCACATACAGATCTGAAATGCAACACCCTCAACACATTAACACGCCTCCATCTGTATGACTGTTGAAACTAACTTGTTACCTAAAATACACTCTGAGCACTCTGAAAAGATATCCAATGTCAATTAAGCTTCCAGACACTGTTACCAAAAATATTTTATTATATAATTTGAATGTCAGCTCATTAGCATACCAGTGTGTCTGACCTCAAAGCTTTACATATTGCTGTTAAGGGTTAGGCCACAGAAAGACCAGCGGTGTCATGTGCAAAGCCAGTTGTAAAAGGTGGAGCTAATTAAAAACAATGACCTGTGTGTGTTGTGCCTGTATTAGGCTACGGATATCATAAACATTATTAAAGTTTAACAGAACTTTATATGTGTTTATATGTTGGCTCACCACTTTCGTCCAACAGCTTTTAGACAAACAAATATTTAACTAAAACTGGGAAACACTTAATATAAGGCAATGTGTCTCCTAGGGCTGGGCCATATGGAGAAAAACAAATATCACGATATTTTTGACCAAATACCTCAATATCGATACCGCAACGATATTGTAGTGTTGACTATCAGTGCTTTCACAAAATATTTACACAAAGAGATTTTAGATAAATAATTATCACTATTGTGGATATAATGACTAAGTGGGTAAAGGCAAATAATAGAACAGCTAGAACAGTCTAGTAAGTTCAGAAAATTACATCACTTTACTGTAATGCAGCCTTTAAAACCAGGAAAAGGATAACACTTATGCCATATTACGATATCCAAAATCTAAGACGATATCTAGTCTCATATCTCGATATCAATATAATATTGATATATTGCCCAGCTCTAGTGTCTCCTCCGATCTTAGTATCTTATTCTATTAAGTAGCCTAATAAATGTAATTCCAATTCTGTGTGCATAAAAATAACAAGTTAATACATGAAATTCCTTATTGATTTTGCCTAATATATTTCAATACGTCAACAACGTAAGCAGGATATGGGTTATTGTATTCAGCAGGCCTGCATGAAAAAGAAAAGCTGTAGCAGTAGTTGGGAAAAGCTATCAATAAGTACTTGGGAAAAAGCACAAGCACTAGTTCACTTAATTTATTATGTCACGGCCTGTATAATATTTCAATAATATCCCTATAGGGACTTCAACATACAATTGAAGGCAGGGTTAATTTAACCATTTAGTGACTTAACATACTATGTAAACTAAAATGAACTGATGGATAACTGCGAACACCCGCAAATATTAACATTCGAAGCATGAACCAGCCAGTTAAATGAATGGGTAATCACCATCACAAATCATTTCAGCTCTAGTATGTAATGTATTCCTTGTGACTAGAGATGCACAGATTACAATTTTCTAGGCCGATTCCGATTTCTCATTGAGTTTGACCTGCCAATATCGATTTTAGCCGATTACGGTTTCATTTTTTCTAACCACTTTACAGCACACACACAACTATTTATTTTCTATCTTTCTTTTAATAGAAGATTTTGCATAGAACATAGAAAATTTTTTGAACAGATAATCAATCGTTTTAAAATAGAACTATATAAATTACTCCTGGTGTGGGAAATTAACACACATCTAAAGTGCAATGTTATGGAAGAACCATTTCCTTTTTTTCACATCCAATATCCAACTAACATTTTTTTTTATATATTTAGCAAACTAAACTTCTGTATGAAAACAGGGAAAACAGGTAATGCATTTGTAGCAGTGATTGTTAAGCCCCTGACACACCAACCTGACGGCTGACCGTCGGCAGAAAAGGCAGTCGGACTGATCAGTCAGCTCCCCGAGGTCCAAAAATTGCCTCAGAACACACTGAAGCGACGCCGTCTTGAGCGTACGTTCTGCCCGTGCGCGAGACGTAATAGAAAAAATGTAAACTGGAAATGACAACGCATCACGTGGTTCTGGCTTTTCCAGCCGATAGAAATGGAGGCTTGTTCGAAATACGATCTCGTATTTTACGAAGATAATTCACTGAAACATGTTTCTGAAAACATTTTAAGCGAGAAATAGGCCATACAGTTGCTGAATCTGTCTTCATTTCAGATCGACAAAGTTGTCAGTTTAAAAGATTTTTGTCATAGTTTGAGAGGCGTTCATCACTCATCCCGCTCGTTATTTCCGGATTGGTCGAGTGAGTCCGACCGGCGCCCTCCGACTAAGCATGTCAGGTCGACCAAAATGAAGGCCGACAGCTCCTCCTCCGACGGACGACAGCACGGAACACACCGAAAATCGGCCAATTCCGGTCACCAGCCGGTCATTCGGTGCATCTCTACTTGTGACCATGTCCACATTTCTCCTAATTAGTCATATAGTAGGCCTAATAGAAGTTCTGGTTTAGCCACACACACAGTTTATTATATTTTTCTCTCATGTTAGATTATTCGTATAATATCATAGGGGCTATGTGCCTATTGACTCTCTCCTGATAAAGGGGGAGAGAGTACCCACATCAGGATCGCCATACCCAGCCCGGGTGTGCCAGCGTCAACAGGAAGACACACAGGCGTGGCATTATTGGACATTGCCGCCACTTGACTGATGTTAAACTAGAGGCCATAGTGGGAGCTGAGTGTGCAGAGCTGGCATGTTGTTGACAATCTGGAAGTGTTTCAAGGGTCCAGAGCTCTACAAACCCCACCCACGCAGGGCTGATGTGGACCGACAACAAAAAACACCCATGACCATGCTGCCGGAAGAGAAAACAGTCAAACAGTGTTCTCAGACACAACAGATGAATATTGTTATCAGTTAAACAGCAGACGAATGAGTCAGTCCTACAGGGCATAAGGTGTGTGTTTGTGTATGTTTGTGTGTGACTGTAGCAGCAGACAAGAGGAGACAAAAAGTGGTACCTCCAAATGCAAACAAACGATCTTTTAACACACATCCATATGCAAAGCCGCACAAACAAACACAAGCCTCCCCCCCACACATACACACACACACACACAAACGCCATTATCATTCCACTGCTTCAATGCTGCAGCATCAGTAGAGATTAGTCCCCCGGTGACCTAGCATTACCCAACACACTGCGCAAGTCTGCAGAGAGCCATCTATCTTCTCCCTCCATCTTCCCTCACTTTCCCTCCTCTCCTTTCCCCTTCTGCTTTTTATCTTTGTCTATGTGAGGCTCCTCAGCCGTCTCCATCGGCTCTCTCCTGAGGTTTCTGCTGTCCTTTCCTGTTCTCTGCTCTCTATGTCTCTATCTTGGTCTTTCGCTCTTCAGAATTCTTCCTAAGGCTTTATCATTACTTTTTTAGTCCCTCTTATGGTTTCATTCCTCTGGTTATCCTTGTACCAAGACATTCCTCTGCTCCAAAAAAATTTAACATTTGGTCCTCCCCATTTCTTCCCTCTCCCTCTTCCCTTTCTCTCACTCTTCCTCCATTTCCCTGTTTCTGCTGAGTACAACTTACAGTGTCGTAGCAGTACAGCCGACTCCAGAAAGACTAATGAATTGATGTCAGATAGCTGTAAAATAAGGAGAGAGAGGCCGGAGCTGCATGCTAACTATCCACACTGCAGCTAAAGACATTACACCGTAAGATGGGTGGGAAGGGGAATCTTTTTTACCCCATTTTTCCTTCAACAAGCGCTTGTTACATAATGGGAATACAGCTTATTATTAACATTGTTGGAATTGCTTATTAAAACCAATGGGTTCTTCCTGTTGCACAGTTGGTGGCAATATAACAAAATACTAACAACGCAAGCATGCTACTTTATGGACCCAGAGTAAGATTGTTTTTGTTACCAAAGAGGAGATGTGTGTAGTAAACAAATATTAGTGCATTTTAGATTACGGATTCATAAATTCATGCTGGGTTAAAATCTCATTTTGTCACTTTCAATGTTGCACTAATGCAGCAAGTGGCGCATGTTATTATCAAGATTTGTTTCCTAACTCTTCTTCAGCAACAACAATGAACGTGATCAATGCCAGCGCGAGTTATAAGACTAGTACTGCATGAGATCTGGTTCCAACAGAGAAACCAAAACCCTCCCAAATGGAAGCAAAACCTGGCCTACTGCCAAGGGATATATGGAAGTTAAAAACAAAAGGGCTAAATAAGAAGAGAGAATAAAGACAGTAATAGAAGAAGATAGTGAAAAGATGCAAAGATAGAAAGGGCAAAGAGTGAGCAATTGGACATGACCAGAGCAGCACAGGAAAGACTGGAATGCTGTATATGTAAACATACTGAGTCAACAGGCACTGGGAGCACTGGACTAGGTCTAAATCAGTAGAAACAGAATAAAATTATATGCTGTTGTCATGTCGATCCAATGGCAAAATTCCTTTTTTTTATACAAAGTAAGTTTAAAGTATAATTTTAGTGGTAATCTGCTCAAAGCTTTTGCCAAATCCAACTGAATATTTTGTGAAATGCAGATGTGCTGACAATGGGTGCTGTTACATTAATTTTCAATTTCTTTATTTTTGAAAGGGGACAGTGAACATTAATCAACATTGAAACAATGTAAATGTTCCCGAGTTAGCTTAAAAGTGCTAATTTTCATCGGTAGTCGGTACAGGTCAACTAATGTGAAAGGGTTTTCGCTCTATTAGTATTAGTAGCAAAATAGTATTGCTCTTTTTTTGTCGTCGTAGTGTAGTAGGTGCTCGTAATAACTTAACAAAAGGCTATTCTTTAATAATTAGAAGTAATTCCAGTTTCACACACCACATTAACAGTATCACCCTGCAGTATATAGATTTTTCAGCCACGGTGTGACTCTTGACCCTATACTACATTCACTGACACCACAACCCTGCCGAGGCACTCCCGCCAGATCAGGTTCCTGGGTCCGGCTCACATGACCCACTCCTTGGGGGTATTGCCATGACGATTGCGTTCGACACACTACTTATGAGGTGTCTTGTTCCTGGCTGCTCGATGCTTGAGTCAGTGATTCCTATTACTGATTAACCACATAGGATTTCATTGAGCTGGGTGGAAGTTCTGTGCTATGCAGTCAGGATAGACTTGTTTTCCAGGCCTGTATATTTCAGACCAGTTTTGACTACACATGAACCCACATGCAGTTTTATTTACCATTGCTACATCACTAAAAGGCCTTGGAGGGATGAAAAGATAGCATGTATGAGGATGTCACCTTCTCCGTTTGTCCCAAATGGAGATGGGAGGCCAAACAACAGCAAAAAAAAGGAGGTGGCCGGAGAGAAAGTAGAGGTAATCACCTGCCTTTTTTCCAGACATAAGGAGGGGGGGGGGCTGGTGGGCTGGTAGAGATAATGGAGGCCAGGAAGCCAGACAGGCAGGGCAAGCAGGCTAGTTTGCTAGCTATCTCCCTGCCACGCTTCATTAGCTATTGTCATGTCCCTGCATTGCTGGGGCGGCTTGTGTGTGTGTGTGTGTGTGTGATGGACCAGAGAAGATGGTGGAGGCCATTTAGGCCAGTCGAAGCTACATATACTTTGTGAATGTGATAGCTGCCATCACACAATTTACCAGAGCTGGATGTGATGTTGTCTGCTGCATTGGCCTGGCTTACTGATCGACTGGACACATTCCAATACTTCAGACAGCCTCCTCTGCTGCTCTATCTGCCCTTTTCTCCTCCCTTTTATCTTTTGCTTACATTTAAATCGCTTTCTGATTTTTTTTGTAATACGCAGATTTGGTTTACTTTGAAAGCTGAGAAAAGTAGTCGATTAATCGATTAGTGGATTCACTGAAAATGAATTGCAAATAAATTGGATCAATTAATTGTTCAAGTCATTTTTTAAATAAGAATGCCAAAGCTCTCCTGGTTCTAGCTTCTTAAATGTGAATATTTACTGGTTTCCAAAATAGTAAATTGCAACTAACAATTATTTCAATTATTAATTTATCTGCTGATTATTTTCTCCATTTATCATATAATCTATAAAAGAAAGAAAAATGCTCATCACAATTTCCCAGAGCCCAAAGCCACATCATGAAATTGTTTGTTTTGTCCGCCCAATAGTCCAAACCCCAAAGATATTTCAAGAAAAGCAAAAAATCCTTACATTTGAGAAACTGGAACTTTTGTTTGAAAGATGACTGAAATGATTGATCAATTATGGAAATTCTTTCAACTGAATAATCGGTTCTAACTTGACTATTTTTTTGGGCTCTGAAAACTTTTCTGATCAAGAAAAGAATTGTAATTAATTTATATTGAAAATAATCGATAGTTGCACCCCTTTTTAGTGTCATAGAGCTGTTAGTCATAGATAAGGAGAAAAAGGGAGGCATGATGTGTCTATGCTGCTCTTTCTGACCTCCTAATATCTAATATCAGATAATGGGAGACAATGTTTAGTCAATCAATCTGGATTTGTGATGCTACCCTTTATAGTTCTGGATCTATCTCATTTTACCTCCCACCTTCTCCCTCAGTTGTTATTTCTTCCCCCCTTTTCTTTCTTTCTCTTTGCTCCTCCTCCCCTCTCTCTTTTCTGTGTCCATGAAGAGTGGCAGTTTCAGTTATCACAGTAAAACCATGCATCATCCAATCACATTTACAATGTACAGCCACAGAACCACAAGCACAGGTATACCGTACAAGAATGCTCGAATTATGCATATGGATGACATGCTGATTTCAGACAATAAACCAATTAGTCATATTTTATCTATGTGTGCTCTTTGAAGTAGACGTGACATTTTCTGCTGTATCATGACACTTAGTTAAACACACAGACCCCAGAATACACACTGACTGAAGATGAGACGATCAGCATTAAAGACAGTGAGGTTACCCACCAGATCTTAGCACTTCTACCTTTCATCAGCTACAGGAGCTACTGTACAAGCCAGCTTTGCAACAAAGCCGGTAAACTCTTGGCCTTTGGGTGTTAATTTATCAAACTTGTTTAATCCTTACAGCAAAGAAAGTTTCTTTAAAGGACATAAGCCCTGCACCAAACAGCGTTGGTTATTACCTAAACCGACGTGCCATCACCCCTCAGAAAAAGCTTTAAGCTGTTCACATGCAACAAGGATGTCAAAACACTTACATATACTTAGAGAGACTCACACAAACACAAACACAAACACACACACACTTCTTGTCCTCCATCCATCTCCATCATGCCTCAAGTGCCAAGTTACACAACAGGGATCGTCTTCCTAATGCAAATGCTCTAAGAGAAATTTGTCACAGTGCCGCTTTTCAGGCTCAACTCCATCCATCCTTTTGGTTTAACGCACATAAATTATCCAATCCATTCTGCCTTATTGTTGACAAACACATTACTGCACATCCCAAATGAAGCACTCCAGATCTGTGTGTGTGTGTGTGTGTGTGTGTGTGTGTGTGTGTGTGTGTGTGTGTGTGTGTGTGTGTGTGTGTGTGTGTGTGTGTTGCCTGGGGCCCAGATGGTGTTGTACTGTAGACAGAAAAATTGTGCTGGTGTGTCCCTAAACACAAGCCCAATATAGAGCCAAATATAACACACTAAAAATAACTAAAGAATAGGTCAAACTTCCAAATCAGTTCATGCTGCAACAAACAAATAATATCTGTACTCGGTTAATATAATAACCATAACTTGTATTATGAATGTTACTTATTATTATAAACACTATCAATCAAGGAATCAATTTTTTCACATTAAATCAATTATAAAATGCCAAAAAGTCATGAAAAAACACCCATCACAGCAGCCTGAGGTAAGGTGAAATATCTAAGTCGCTTGCTTTGTTCTACCAACAGCCCAATAACCAAAAGTTTTTCATTTACAATGACATAAAACAAAGAAATGCAGCAAATCCTTACATCTGAGAAGCTAAATGCAGCAAGTATTTGGCTTTTTTTTCTTAATAAATGACATTGCATGACTTTAAATTAATCTATCAGCGATTAATTGACAGTTAAAACAGTTGATTTTCCATTGATTTACTACTTCATTAATCAACAAGTGAGTTCAGAAGAATTGTGTATAGTACTATCTTTATATACTCCGTTTATATCGGCAGTGGCATACAACACTGTACTTGCATCTCAATAAATTTGATCTTTCCAACATATCCCTTGCCATATCAATCTCTTTCTTCAGCTGCCAACTTATGCAAATGAATAGTACAAAGATGCACTTCTTTTTATTTAAAGCAGGATCTCCTGTGTTTGTTATCTGCACATATCCAGCCCAAAAGGCAACCCAACTGTCTACGTATGCAACATTCACAAAGCTGCAGATTCCTCTCTGATCCATGGCGCACAGTTCAGCTTGTGGCATTCGAATACAGCTTTGAGCATGGGGGTATTAGCAGCTAGTCTATTCCTGAGGTTCATAACTGATAGCGTTATCATGTTTCTATGAATTAATTCAGAGAGGAAAGATGATTAACACTCATGACTAGTTATACTAACTCATCTGTTCACATACTCTCAGACTGGTCAACCTGAGATGATGAAAACAGCTAATGCATGCATCGCTACTGTTGTCATATGCAATGTTAAAAGAGGGCAGCAGTTTGTGTATGAGTGTAGCGATGCAACAAGGGACCGCTGCATTATTCTTAATTACAGTCAGACAGCTGTGACCCAAACAATAGAGGAAGGGAAAAACTAGCCGAGCGATGAAATCCACAAACCTCCCCACACCAGGGCTGCCAGACGATACTCTATATTTATGTGTGTGTGTGTGTGTGTGTCAGGAATCCTATTTTCCTTGTTTAGATGCTAAACATATTTAGTATGATCATTTCCATATATACATTCATTCTTAGATGCTTTTCTACAGTTTGTGTAAACACATCTACTGCCGCTGCCTGCTCCTCCAAATTAAACTTCACTTCATGTCCAAAACTGCCAATGTAAGGCTGCTCTCCTCTGTGCCCAACTGCCCATGTAATAATGCCTGATATTGTTAGTGCCCATTTACTTCTGCCTATCTGTGTGCCCACTGTGCTGTGTTTGAGTGTGCCAGTCTGGGGCCTGGCGCTACGTTGTGTGGATGGCAGCAGCTCTGCCTGATCGTACTTGGCACAGCATCAGTGGCTACCT
The DNA here is from genome assembly GCF_004354835.1 of Perca flavescens. Taxonomy (NCBI): domain Eukaryota; kingdom Metazoa; phylum Chordata; class Actinopteri; order Perciformes; family Percidae; genus Perca; species Perca flavescens. The sequence continues at coordinate 17,505,076 of NC_041338.1, forward strand.
GAGTCATCCAGTCTGCCTGCTCCTCACCCTCGAGCACCCGTCAAATCGAGCTCTTTCCGCATTTGCACACTGAAAGAAGAATGTGGGCTTGGTCCGATTAAATCTGAATGGATACGGTTTCTTATGCATGCAGTAAAGCTGTTTGGACACATATCACTACTTTGACCGTTTCGCGTTTAGATTCACTAGTCAAAACAGAGATGGAAACTACCAACAAGAAAGCCTTTGTTCTCAAACATTTCTCTCATCGTCTGCCTTTCAATACAACAATAAAAATGTAATTGGCTGAGTTACACCTGCAGTGACACCCAGACCTATAACCCACTACAACAACAGAGATTTTTTAAATCAGGATCATCCAAGCAATCCTGTAAGAAATGCAAAGGTGCTCACTTTGATCTTGTGCATGTGAGGGGTTAATTTGACACGAATAGGTACAAATGATTAAAGAGGCCATTAATCTGTATTGAATAACAAGGATGGAATGGCTTCTGAGCCATGGCTAGCCTAAATACGCATGATACTCATTGTATATTGTGAATAAACTGTCCAGACTATTTGAAATTATGCTTGTGTGTGTCTTTGTCTGTGTGTGTATTTTCATTAGCCACAGTGTGCCATGTGGCTGGTGGTGCCTTGTGACTTTGCTATTCATGCTTATCACCGGTACTTGATGTTTCACAATGTGTAAATATGTAAATCTATGATGCATTACAGCTGGTCCAAATATGATAAAACTGCCCGTGTGTGTATAGAAGTTGTGTGGCATTCTGAGGTATCATCGTTCAGTAAAGCTATGCACTAAGGTGCGTCATGTGGCGAGCTGTTGTCTTGCATCGCTGCTGAGATGCACTGCTGCTGCTGCTGCTGTTGGCTGCAGCTAATGTTGACGTGTGTTGACACTCTTGCTGTGTAAGCTCTGTGCTCCAGCACCATTAAGAGACAGTGTGTGTGTTTGTGTGTGTGTGTGTGTGTTTGTGTGTTCTTGTTATTGTTGTCATAGTTGTTGTAGCCACAGAAGGCAGCAGCAGCTCGAGTGTGTGTCTGTGTAGAAGTGTGTGAAAGAGATTGATGATTTTAAATGAGGTTGTGTAATGTAGATGTATGTACCAAGGATGTTCTGTTTTAGCAGCCAACTGAAACGTTACAGCACAATGCAACAATGAAATACTGCGTTTTTTTTTCATCCTCACTACAGTCAGACTGCTGTGACCCAGACAATAGAAGAAGGATACACAGACAGAAACAGAAAGAGAGAGGATACAAAACATGGGGGTGCTGAGGGGGTTGGGGAGAGATGAAGAATGCAAAATAACAGACAGACAGAAGGACATGCACGCAGACATATGGGGATGAAATGATAGATAAGGACAGAGGGAGGAGGAGATGTTACCTTTCGGGGGACGAGGATTTCTCCGAGTTCACGGACATGAGCGGTGCCTGTTAGCCGCTCGCTGGCCGAGGGACCACAGCAGAAGGCAAAATAGAACAGAAAGCTGCTTTCTCTCTTTTTTTTTTTTTTTTTACTCTTCTCCCCCTATCTTTCTCTGCTGTGTGTCTGAGTAAAGGAGAGTAAAGGGTTAATGCCTTCCCTCCTCCTCCTCCTCCTCCTCCGTTTCCCTCCTCCTCTTCCTCCTCTCTCTGTCGCTCTTGTCCTCTTGCTCAGAGGAGAAGAAAGGATGGAGGACAAGGCTCCGCAAAAGGATAAAAAAGAGCAGCTACTGTGCAGTGCATAATCTGGCTGATTGCGTGTGTGTCTGCCTACATCGGTGTGTGTGTTTGAGCTGATAGCGAGAGCAGCAATGTCAGTCAGGCGCCCCTCCTCATGCCCCCAGCCTCCTTCCTCCCTCCCTCCCTTTCCTTCCTTCCTTCTCCTCTTTCACCTTGCCTCTCTTTTACTTCCCCTACTTTTACTGAAGCTACTTTTTGTCTTCCTCTTCCCTTTGTCTCCTTCCTCTCTGGTGTCGCTGGTTGAATTGGTAATCAAACGATAACACAAGCTCTAGATCCACAGTGTGTGTCTGTCTCTGTCTACGTATCCCTCCCTTCCTTCTCGTCTGTCTAGCTGGCTCTATCAGGCCTTCTGCAGCTCTGCACAACAACAGAGCCCAAAGCGAGCTGGAACGCTCCACTTTCTGCAGGCAGAGGGGTGTTGGCTTGTCACAGCAACAGGAAAATTGAGTGTCTTTCTCCTTGAGGCACACTCTCCTCCCCTTTTTAAACCTCTGTATTAGTCCCTCCCTCCCTCTCTCTCTCTCTCTCTCTCTCTCTCTCTCACACACTCTCTCTCTCTCTCCTAATTGCCTTATTACGACATTCTGTATCTCAGGGCAACGGCGAACAGATCTGCCTTCCTTCACCCCCCTTTCTCCTCTCTATCTGGCATCCTCCCTCCTTTTTTCTAAACCCCATTTCCACCTCTGTCTTTTTTGGATGCTGCCTGTGTGTGTGTGTGTGTGTGTGTGTGTGTGTGTGTGTGTGTGTGTGTGTGTGTGTGTGTGTGTGTGTGTGTGTGTGTGTGTGCGTGCGTGCGTGCGTGCGTCATCTTTTTCTGCTTCTATCCCCATCCGTCTCTATTTTCTTGCCATCTCTCTGGGCAGATGGATCTTCTACATGAGCGAACAGTTCACAGAGAGGTAGCCGGAGGGTGTGCCATGATGGGGGTTCTGTCTATCTCTCAATCTGACCTCAATATTAGTGTGTGGGTGTGTGGATGTATGTGTGCGCATCTATATGCATGGGTGTGTGTGTGTGTGTGGGTATGTGTGTGTGTGTGTGTGTGAGGGGGGGGAGGGTTAAAAGGGCATCCTTAGGTTAATGTGACTGACTAGTCGTCCAGGGAGTGTACATGAGGAACACATACAGTACAAGTGTTCACAGCGTTTACAGCTTCTTTCTTTAAAATACTTGTTGATTATTCAAAAGATTAGCCAATAGTCAACGATGTGATGTGCACAAGATTTTTAAACAGGAAAGGTAGATAAATATAAGGAGTCAAAGCTGGGTAATACTGTGAGATGATTTTGTCTGCCAGCATACATTTTATGGAGGTAGCTATCCCTTTAATATCTCTGTGTTTTTAGGTCATTGCAAGCAATGTTGCAAACTAATGGCATGGCAGCTTTATGGCAATATTAGATTTGCTGAATTTTCAACCAGTGTGAAGTATCTTGATTTGGCAAGTATTTACTTTGCTGGGTGAAAAAAAACCAGACACTATTATCTGGTTATTAGCAATGCTACTGGCATGGCACAAAGCAATGTTGGTTTGTCAGACACTCGGTCGGTCCAGCACTTTTGTCCAGACTGAAACAACTATTGGGTAGATTGCCATGAGAGGTAGTATATACAAAATGGGCTATATTTCTACACATATATCACAATGGCAATTTAGTTTTAAAATCTGTGATAAATTATGTATGTAATTTTGTAATGTCGAATTAAATTGGGGTGGAAATCATTCATTTCAACGACATAATTTTGTAAAAGGATAACAAGATAAAGTCATACCATCACGATACAATTCTAATAAAAATCAATAAAAAAAATATTGAATTATTAAGCCTTATAGGGGTGTATTATGGCTACTGATTCTGCACAAATACATTTTCACGGTAATAGTACAACCACAAATGCATGAGACATGCCTGAGAGACAGACAGAAAGAAAACGGGAACACAATGATTCCCTTTCTCTCCGATCTCCATACAGTTCCACTTTCCCACATAAAAGGACTACATTAGGCACACATGTCTCTGAGCCAAACTATTGTCCTCATTATCGGTGTATGTGGGCCAATGGGGGGTAAAGCACACACTAAGTCTCAGCACATCCAGGCAGCAAGAGGAATACTGAGCTAATATAAGAGGGCGCACTCCACTTTTATTCACAGGAGGGGGTCACAGGAGGAGGGAGCTGGATCATATCTGGGATATAATGCAGCAAAAAGCCATCAAAAATCACTAGTAAGACCAACACATGTACATACATGGGCACTAATGAATCTGACCTTGGATCGGGTAAGGAAACCAAGATAAGACAAATCTCAAATAAATACAGAAAGCATCAGGGCCGTGATCTAACTTAGTACTGAATAGAGCTGAACAATTTTGGAAAATAATCAAACATGATAATAAACATGAACTGTTCTTTCCTGTAGGCCAGGCCTGTATGTTATTATATTGATGAAATTAATTGTACATGTACCGCTTATCCAGTGTATTTATCAAAGCCGTGTGCCCAGGCTTGGTCACCGTACTGAGGTGCATCAAATCTTTCACGATAAACTATGTTACTCCTTAATTTCCACATTCTGTTCTGAAGTACAGCGCGGTCATATGAAGTTATGCTTATGTGGTCAGTGATCCCTGTCAGGTGGTATTTGCTTACTTGACATACGTGGTGTTCGGGATTTTAGCTATGCAACTATCGTACATGGCTTTGTGATGGGTTTTTTAAGTTTTTTGCAGAATGTTTTACTTTGGCGTGTCACGTGACCAGAGTCTAATCACAGGCTTTGCGATTAGAAAATCTCATTTTAACATATCGCAATTTTATTGCAAATGCAATTAATTGCTCAGCCCTAGTGCTGAAACAATTGATCTTTTAGCTGTTTCACAATTTAATTAATTACTCAATGCATCGTTTAAAAAATCCCTTCTACCCTAGTGTTTCTGCTTTTCTCTGTTTTATATAATTCTAAAGTGAATATTTTTCGCCAAAACTAGACATTTGAAAAGCCCATGATGATTGTGAAGTACACATTTCTCCAGTGGGTCAGAGCATAGACAAAGCTCACCAATGAAACCCCTAATTTTGAAGAATGCTGTGATACATTTCTGATGTCACCTTTCCATGGTCATGACCTCTAAGCGAGACCCCCAAAAACCGAAAAGCTCATTTACGTGAAAAGAAACACACGCCCACGCTTACAGTTGTGCATATATACATCCACACGTCAGGACATTCACAGAGGGTATCAATTTGCAAATTCAAAGGCTGATTTTTGTTCCATTTCTTGTCCTAAAAGGCGAAGGAGCAAAAGAAGAATAAAAAAGATGGGGGAGGGAGCGAGATGATGACTCTCATGAGCAGATATATTTTGGGAGCCAGTATTGAGGCTGCCAGGAGCTATCTTTAAGCGGCCTACTTCTTCTGACTGCCTGGTGGATGCTGGGGCGAGAGAAGGGGTTTATGCATGCAAACACACAAACACACACAAACACACAAGGTCCAATTGCAAATAGCTCCTGGACAAACACACAAGTGAAGCCACATACAAGAAGTCACAGCAAAGCACAATCATACTGACAAGTAGACATATGCATACACAATGGGTATTGTGTGTGTGTGTGTGTGTGTGTGTGTGTGCTCTAACACAGAAGAGTAAGATGCTTCCACTTTAACAGTGACACTGCTCTTTGTGTCAGAAGCCTTGTTGTTACTGTCTGCAGAGAAAACACTGCCCCCAAGTGGAGAGAAACACAATCACACACAATTACATACAACCAAAGTTTCTTATCTTAAAGGGATATTTTGCAGATATTTAACGAACTTTGTATCATCATATTGTTCGTAATATGTGTAAATGAACTGTTAAACGTTCCTCCATCTTATCAATGCCCAGATCTCCCTACTCACAGGCCAGCAGAAAAACGATAGATGACGCAAAACGCGCCAGTGTCCAGATTGATTGACATACTGATAGCCTCAGGTCTGCCTTACAGCATCTCTTTTTCTTTGCTACAGACTTCCATATGGAGCACACTCGCCTATGGGACTCTACAATTCAGACTGCATGACATAGCCAGTGGATACTGGATGTTAATCTGAACACACACACACACACACACACACACACACACACACACACACACACACACACACACACACACACACACACACACACACACACACAGGAAGCAAATGGTTCAATGAATAATGTCTTTAAATGCTATATATAAAATTTACATTTTTTTAAGATTATTTTTTGGGGCTTTTCCCTTTATTATAGTGACAGTGGATAGACATGAAAGGGGGAGAGAATTTATAATCTAGAGAACTGACCATGACAAGAAAAATGTGTAGTTGTAAGTAACTATCTTGAAGGTCAATTTAGCTCTATATCCATTCAATTTGGGTTTAATTACCTTGAACAACGGATTTGAGCTAACGTGAGGCATTGATGTTTGTTTAAAAAAAAAATTAGTAATTATGACTTGGATGTTGAATTTAATGCCATTTACAAGTCGGCAACAGTTACAAGCTCTTTTAACAGTTCACACTTGTTTCCTTGGTGATAGCACAGACACTTTTGTTCTAAAACTTTAATTTTTAGCTCATCTGATTTTGTGGAAAAAGCATTTGCTATCATGGGCAACTGGACAACTGGCTCCCACCTGTAGTATGTTTTTTTATTTTTTTACAGTGGCTCCAACTTTACACAGATCCAAAGTCTATATGCCTTTTTCACAGTGGACATTTTGATTTGCTGTAGAAGGAAAAGCACAGGTGGAATTACTTTTATTAATGATGGCTCTTTTCTATTTAACTGTATTTAATCACAGAAACCTGAGAACCAGAAACACTCTTAGTAAGACAACCACACAACCAACATACAAGAACAAAATGTCTAAAGCCAGACAAGCAACAATCAAGTGACAAATAAAACAATAACAGGAGTCATAAAGGAGATTAAATAATAAAATAAAATAATGAAATATTTAACATTAAGAAGTTATTGGATCATGTATTTAGTTACAAGATTTGTTCTATTTAAGTGCCCCCCAGTAAGACTCACGTCCATGCAATGCAGCCATTAATATTTGTTATTTTTTACACCTGTGCTTTTCCTTAAAAAGTCCTAATACCAGACATTTGGACGAGTCATGGGCTTCAATATCGCTCCTGGCCTTTGCCTTGAACCATTCTAGTCTTTACCCTTTTCCTCTTACTCAGTCACTCTACTTTCTTCCAGTTAAGCTGAAAATGGCCACGCGCATGCACACGCACACAGTTACCGGTCAGTGTTGAGTGCTCGTAATTCACCCAGACATACACAGGTAAGCATCTTGCACTTTCTGTGCCTCATTACCCCGGGGAACGCACTCTACAGCAATATGTTTGAATGTGTGCACTTTGCAAGATAAAGCGAGCATGTGTTGGTGCAGTAAGTGGGTGAGGAGGGAGAAGGGAGGGAGGGGGTTTTATACAGTTTACCTAAAGCTAATACCAACACAAAAAAGTGAAATTATTACCCAGTAATAGTGCCTGGTCCTGTATGTGTGTGTGTGTGTGTGTGTGTGTGTGTGTGTGTGTGTGTGTGTGTGTGTGTGTGTGTGTGTGTGTGTGTGTGTGTGTGTGTGTGAGCTCATTAGCTAAGTGGTGTGTGTTTAATTGATGAATGAGTGACCTCCGCCCTCTCTTCCTGCACTCTGACCTCAGCTGCTTCACCGTGCTGACATTTTTAGATGGATTTTATCACACATGGGGCTGGGCAACACTTACCACCAAGCACAACCACAAAATGGCCAACTTCTTGTTTTAACGCCCCTTCACTTCACAAATGAAGGACAGGTCCAGCAGTAACACTTAACTTAGACAAATGTGTTTGTGTCACCAGTGTATTGTATATGCAATTATTGATTAATTATCAAATTATATCATATTGTTTTTTCAATGTAACGTCAAAAAGTGAAAAACGGCCATCCCAACTACCCAAAGCCCAAAGAGATGTCTTGAAGTTGTGAGTTTTGACATGGTCTGGGAGTGTGAACAGGTGCATGAGTTTTGGAATAAAACAACATCAATAATAGAGAGCCGAAGTCCCGCCCTTCTACTTCCGGTCCTGGGACCTTAATTTGGAAAAAATATGAACGAAAGTCAATTTTTTTCAAAGATATATTTATTGAAGCCTTTTTTATATGTATAATTTTACAAACATGGCGAACAAAGGAACAGACAGAATCAGAACCCCTCACCAACCCCCACCCTCATAATAATTATTTTTTTATCCCGTTTGAATTGAGCCATGGATTACAAATATGATGTTCGTCAATTTAAAACATTATTTTTCAACCGAAGAAAGTCTCAGTTTAGACAGTATAAGACTGTGAAAATACGTAATTAGAAAGACTACACACTTCATGGATGACGTCTGGCTGAAGCTACGATGTCTCTGTGTATCGTACCGGGGATGTAACGTTACTCTAATGAGCAGAGGATCTTGCTTGTTCTTTTGCTTATCTGCTGAAAACACTTCACTGGATACAACACAGCAGTTAAGATAACGTTACATGTGTTGTGGAACAGAGCTAAGCTAGCTAGCTAGCTAGCGAGCAAGCCGAGCATCAAGCTAGGTGAGGTAGATTGTGTGAGATGGGAGATGTAGTTCACTGAGCGGTTTCACACAAAACTAAGTGGTACTACGACAAACCTACGGCTAACTGAGGGGTGTGGGACAGGGTTTTGGTTCTTGTTTGATTGTAGTTGTTTGTTCTGTAAGTTCTATGTTCAAAAATATAAAAATAATAAAAAAAAAAGAAATTGTGAGTTTTGTCCAACAACAGTCCAAGACCAAATTATATTTAATTTACTATGATATGTGACAAAGACAAGCAGCAAATTCTCATCTTTGAGAAGCAAATATTTGGAATTTTTGCTTTGACTGAATTGACTGAAAAATTAATCGATTCAAAATAGCTGCAGATTAGTTTTCTTTTGATTGATTAATCAACTAATTGTACACATCTTTAATTGTTACTTTCAGAAAACAAATTAATCGTGTCCCCCATTTTGACTTTTATTTAAGAGCGATCGTTTCATTTTCTTGCACGTCTATAAATAATAAATCAGCACATACACACACATTAGACACAATTACTGATTTGCCCTTTAATGTTGCTTATAGTGAGGTATCTAATCAATAGAAAGCTAATGACAGTCAGCAGTGTTCTTTAAATTATTAAATTACTATTTTAATCTAATTTATGTGCAACACTAATGCTGTTTGCATGCATGCATGGCGGTGTGTAATTCTATGATCGATACATTATTTTTAACATTCTTATAGCTTGAGCTTGGCAATTAAAGAATCATTTATTTGTTGCCTTTGAAAAAGTATTATGACAGCTTTTGACAGGCAATTTTATTTTGACTTGTGTAAGTGTTTTTTGTTTTTTTCAGAGGCCTGTCTAACCAGTAACCACTAAGCATCAAATCAGGAGGCCCTTCTCAAAATATGTATTTTTACATAAGTGTTTAATCGATAAAATATTCAATCATTACCAGCATGACAAAAACAAGAGGGGGAGCACAGTACCTACAATGAATCCTTTCAACCAAAGACTAAAACTGGCACATGGGCATGGCTACCCTCTACTGGACAGAAAAAGAATTACACTCCTGAGACTCAAACCTGCGATCACAATGCACTCTTCACTTAATACAAGGCATTCCTAATGGGATATAGGACACAGGGGAAAAGTAAAAAGCAGCACTTTGGGAGGCCAAACAATGATAAAACAGAAAAACAACAAGGTGTCTTTGTCCCCTACTATCATAAAGCATCTTGAGCAGAAAATATACTGGGCTTCAAGCTGAGGGGGCGTACAACATTGAGCACCATGTGTTTCCAGCTTCAGAGTATTGTGATAACAGCCCTGCAGCAGGGGAGAGAGAGAAGGCAGGCCTGCAGTCACCAGCGAACGTTATGTCAACACGATGAAGATAGCAGAGCTACTGCTGTAATGGGACTGAAACAGAGAGGCCGGTGGTTAAATGTCTCTCTCAGACTAAATGTGAGATTACAGCCTTTAAGTTCAAATGGGGTTAAACAGAAGTCCCACCAAAAAGGCAGCCAAAAGAACAAAAACAGACTGGAAAATATGCCTCATAATAATAATAATGGGAAACACATGCAACAGAATTCTAATATACTGAACTCAACCGATTTGACCTGAACTAAAAAGTAGCCTAATGCCAGTTTACAATAGTCTGGTGATCTTTAGGTGTATCACATTCATACTGAAAGCATCAATGCAGCAGCATTATATTTAACTGCACATTTTTAGGCATGGCTCTATGGATGGCAATCTTGGTCTGTCGGTAGGTCCATCGGTTCACCACTTCGGTCCCGACTGAAATATCTCAACACCTATTGGATGGATTGCAATGGTATTCATTCAACACTTTGGTGATACTCATCCAGCACTCTCATCAGGTCAAAAATATCAATTTGCCAATACTTGAAAATTGTTTAACTGGCAACTATTTTGATGATCAATTAATCTTTCAAAATGAAAATAAAAAAAATATATATAGTTACAGCATATCAATGGAGATTTGTTGATTTAGATTTTGGGACTGTTGACTGATGCCACCCCTTGGACTAAAATAAATAATACAGAAAATCATTAGTTGCAGCCCTGTTTTTTCCTTATACTGTAAATTAAATGTGATTCTTTGGTTTGGTAGGTTACTTTGACCAACTTGAAGTGTACCCACCTTTCCTTCTACTACATGTACACTGCTAGTAGCTTCTGAGTCATCTAACAAGAATCAATCAACAATTTTCTTGCCAGGTTTTCAATGCATGGCTTAAAGAGGACACCAGACTGCTCAGTGTAGCCAATTACTCACTGTTTACAATGGCAGCAGCAGCCTTGATAGAATAGAGTGGATGCATGGACTGTGAAGGACACACATACACTTGGGGAATATACACACTCTCCAGAGATCTGGGTTAGTGTGCAGTGCTGTAGACATATTGAGACAGAAAGAAATACCTTGTGGCTAGACTGTAAACATGCGAAGCTGTGATTTCAGCCGAAACAAGCAAATCCAGTATCAACGGAATGAGTATTGATTCTGCCCTGTTGTACCTGTGTCTGCATTCATTATATTATCTGTGATTATTGGCGAGTAAATTGGGGGGAAATTTTTAAATGTGTTGCAGTCTGATCCATTAAACCACACTGACGACATGAGCAGCATCTTTGTAACTCATCATCAAAATAGGCCTTCTGCAGCTGGAATTGTATCTACATTTTCCATGAGGCTTTGGGTTTATTTTTAAAAAGGGGGTAATTACTTTAAATCAACAGTGGTAGTTCACTCTGTGCAAAAGCGATTAACCAAGCACAAAGAAGACATGGGAGGAGCTGGATTATGTTTTTAAATGGACATTAAGTGATCTGCAGCATCAAGATTTATAGGGATGCACCGATAGCCACGACACAGACAAGAATATGTAAAAATGATCCGAGATGGCAATATGCAAGGGTGTAATTTCCATTTACTAATCAGTTTTTTTTACAGTTCCTACACCCTTGGCAAAATCAAAGATAAGTAAAAACAAGATCATCAAGTGTGACCATACTGAAGAAATGAACTCTTGGAATTTTAAAGATTGTAGGCTTTCAAAGCCATAGAGTGTGCTGCAACATCAAAGTACAATAAAGTGTTAATATGAGCTCAGATAACTCATCAAAGAAGAATAACTGCTTTAGGGGGCTGTGGAGTGTACCAGCAAGTTTTCTGGGTTTGCATTTGAATAAAACTGCATAACACTTTTAAGAGGAGAAACACCAAAAGACAGCACTACATGCTGAGGAAATAAAGCTGTCAGTGACGCCTCCGTTTCTGTCAATTCTTTAGTGTGAAAATGTTTTTGAAAAATTGACAGTTGTACTGTCCACTTATTTGTCTCAGTTGTCTCAGGTCTCAGTTAAAACACATATTTATTATTATCAGAATATAGATAGGCTATATAATAAAGGATTTACTTGATAGATACTTTGAGAAGTAGCCCCCCCACACACACACACACAAACACACAATCTTGTTTGCATCAAATATATAAAATATAGCCAAATAAAAAAAAATTAGAAAGGGTGCAGTAAAAAAAATACATTTGAATGTCAAAAATGCAGAAATAATTTGAAAATTTGACAAAACATTAATCAGAAGGGGAACTTCATAAGCACAATTCCTCCTTCACAATTGTCCACAAGGTGGCAGTGGAGGACGACTGTGCAGTGTTCAGCCTCCCCTACTGTGAGGAGCTCCTCCAGCCCTAACAGAATTACACATGCCCTATTAATGTCGTCCCTTCCTCCTTCCGCGATGACCCACTGACCTGCAACTGCAGAGCTGGATCCGATTCAGAAGCATTACAAGAGAGGAACAAATCCTTGCTTCTTGTCCCTAGTTGAACAAATCCAATTTGGAACACACACCTTAAACATGGGAACCGCCTTCTTTCAATTCCCTCTTGTCCTGTCTGCTCATTCAGTCTGATCGACTCGGTAGATTTCCTCGAATATTGTGCTTTCCTGGCCAGTGTTCTGGGAAAGCAGGAGGAAAATCCTTAAACAGCTCAAACTCCCCGAGTCAGACAAACATCTACGTTGATAAAGGGGAGCAAAATCCAACAGAAAAATCCCCCCTTTAAGTCCCTAAAACAAGCCACTATACAAGTACATTTTAGGAGCAGTTCATATAGCCTAATGACAACAGATTATAGTGCTGGCAGGCTTGATGGCCTGAGCTAAAAATCACTCAACTTTAGCCTTGTTAAGTGCTTAGTCAAAACGCAGCACACCTCACTAACTAATTCTCTTCAGGAGTTCCTATACAACTACTGGAGTGGCCTACTTCTACAGTATATTCAATTAGACAGTCAGCCAGAGCTGGCACTGTGGCCACCAGGGAGGAAATCATTCATTCTCAAGACACCACAGAGGAAGCAGCTGATATCATATTACAATTCAGTATGTATAACAACTAATGAGCTGTGAGGGGCATAGCCAGTCTCTCTGACAGTATGAGTCTATGTCCACACATCTCAGCTCCTATTTGGGTTATTTATTGTAAACGGTAGGATTATAGAAAAATAAATCAGGAGTAAACTTTTTTCCCAGTTTGGGCAGATTGAAAACATTTCCTTCCTCAGTATATGCAGCTAGATGCACAGGTTAGGAATTTAAAAACATCATCAAAATACAATACAGGACACACCTTCTCATTCAATGTGTTTCTTTATTTTCATGACTATTTACATTGTAGATTCTCACTGAAGGCATCACAACTATGAATGAACACATGGAATTATGTACTTAACAAAAAAGTGTGAAATAACTGAAAACATGTTAGATTCTCCAAAGTAACCCTTTGCTTTTTTGATAACTCTGCAAACCCTTGGTGTTCTCTCAATGAGCTTCATGAGGTAGTCACCTGAAATGGTTCTCACTTCACAGGTGTGTTTTGTCAGGGTTAATTAGTGGAATTTTTTCCCTTATTAATAAAAAAGCAAAGGGTGGCTACTTTGAAGAATCTAAAATATAAGACATGTTTTCAGTTATTTCACACTTTTTTGTTAAGTACACAATTCCATATGTGTTCATTCATAGTTGTGATGCCTTTAGTGAGAATCTACAATGTAAATAGTCATGAAAATAAAAAGGAAACGCACTGAATGAGAAGGTGTGTCCAAACTTTTGGATTGTACTGTACATTGATTGTGGATTAAATAGCTTTCTTTCTGATTAAAGTTGCACTAATTTATGGATTTACTGATGATAGGTGAAGGTCTCCCTCATAGTAGTGTTCATTTTGTCACCTATTTTTAATTTAGTCTTAGTCTTGTGCCAAATATCCTTGTTAGTTTTAGTCATATTTAGTCATTTACATATCTTTTTTTGTTAGTCAAGTTTTAGTCGACTAAAAGTCTCGTCATTTTAGTCAAAACATTTTAGTCTTTTTTTAAATAACAAATTATTTCTGAGATTATTTCTGATTTCTGAGTCAAATAGTTAAATAAAAATAAAATTATATAAAGTTATATAAATATCGAGCCTCTTCCTTATTTCACCGGCATTTCAACGGCAGCTACAGACTGTCGTACGTCCGCTCTTTGTACTACTGTAGACGTTTGGTATCATTTTGGGCATTATTAGTGGGGTCATTTACGAGATACATCACTGGATCCATTAGCCCCTGCGCTAAACTATTCAGCTGATAACGCTACTCTACGCTAACTCTCCCAATGTTCGACCCAGGTGAAAAAAGCTTCTGGGGGGGTGTTTGGCTCGAGGTCATGGTGCAAAGGACCCTAGGGTGAAATTACTCCGAACCATCACTTTAAGGCACCGGTCGGTGACGTATTAGCACTGGGTCTCGGTACCCGACCCTAGTAACAGCTGAATATTCTATCTCGTGATGGAAAAGTAGAGACGATTGTAGACGAAAATGAAGAGAGATTTTATCTTAGTTTTTATTTTATGCAAAACATTTTAGTCTTGTCTTTTTTCGTCAACAATAATGCATGTTAATTTAGTCTTAGTCAGCGTTTTTGGACATTGGCGCAGTCTCGTCATCGTCTCGTCTTATAGTCATGGAAAAAAAGGTCGTTGACGAAACATATTCTGACATTAACATTACCTCATAGTTGAGAACTTACAGAGAATTATCACTCGACTCTGCAGTTCACCGCAGCTCTTAATTCTGCTCAACTGTCACTATAAAGTCTAGTGCTGCAGGCTGACATTAGTTAGTTAGACCTCACAATCCTGACATGACAGACAGTGGGTGTGGATGGCTCCTCCATGGCCATGACAATGAAAACAAAATAAATGACTCTCTCCTTTGGCCCCTGTCCTGTGTTGAGCTGCTTGAAGGAAACAATATACATTCTTGTCCTGCAGGTCTGACGTGTAATGAATGATGCATTTCAAAGGTTGTGACTCTAAACTCAAACCGAACACAGGCCTGTAGCCTTTTCGGTCTGCATGGGTCATATTTGTATGTAAATTAACATTTTGAGCTCTCCACTCTGCTTCTACATTCAGCTGCTTGCCATTCAACAACCTATGTGTGTCCACCGCAGCAGTTTTTACTAACCCTCGTTTCCTGCCTTCAGTTGCCCTGTGGCATCCTTTAGTTCCTTCTCTCCACTTTTCCTTACTCACTCTCTCCATCCCCAGCTTTACTGTTGCTTAAGTTGGCCAGACACATGCTCACACATGCAAACTCTCCTCTTCACCCACTTAGGCCTCCTCCCTTCGATTCTCGCTCTTTATCTTTTGCTCCACCTCTCTAGCTTTCAGCGTGCCTCTCTCTCCCCATTTTTTGTCTCTCCCTCCCTCTCTCTGCATGCAGCTCACATGCTCTGCTCTCAGCACCCGCCATCAGCTTCATCCAGCCAGGCTGCAGTATTGATGAAGGGAGCTTTATTAGCGGAACAGTACAAATCTGCTTGCCAAAGATCAAATCTCTGAGCGCTTCCTCACGTCTGTACAATACATTGCATACTAACCATTAACCCACCATGGTTTTCATCCACAGCTCCAGGAGCTGGACTCCCAAGCTCCCAAGGGAATCATTGCACTTAATTAACAGAGAACCCTTCACTTACCACTTGCTGATCAATGAAGGACCATTAATCGCAACAGCAGACGGATCTTACACATGACCAAAAAGAACATTGCTAATTGTAATGACAAAACCCAAAGTCTTTCTTAAAGCAATAGTTTGACATTTAAATATGACGACTACTTGTGATTTTACAGGGTGGTTTTGGGCTGTAGGGGGATTTTGTTGCTTTCAATCGTTGTTGACTTAAGCTAGGCTTGCTTCATATTTTTCACACGGGTATGACAGTAATATCAATTTTATCTAAGTTTTTGGCAGGAAAGCAAATAACTTCCTCTAATATTGAACTGTAGTTCTAACATCTCACACACTAAGGCTATATGTGTTTCTCATATCAAACTAAACTTAAAAACAGTATTCACAAAAATTGAATTTTTGAACAAATTGTAGATGGACTTGGGGGCTTAGCCACTATTAACCACAGCCCTTTGTTGCACCTGTCTCTCTCCCCTCAATTTCTGTCTTCTCTCTCCACTATCGCAACCTAATAAAAAGGCATCAAATTATCTTTAAAAATATGGAGAATTTATGAAGTCACAAGGGCCATAGATAGAGCCTGTATATTAATGTTATACATTGTGTGTACATATTTCATGTATTGTTGTAAGTGATGGCTATTTTGTATACATCGATATGCTGTTAAACCAAAATGTAATTTATGTGGTTTGCATCATATACCTGCTTTATTTTTTATAAATTCATGACATAAAAGAACCCCGACATGTGATTTAAATCAGACTCCAGCTTCAGTCTGCTGCCTGATACAGTGAATAAACCCTGTCTCGGCTCTGCACATTGTTCTAGCTGGCTGCCTACTCTCATCTTCAGTCAAAGACTACGGGCTGGGCAAAACCTCGACGAAAATCAATGCAGTTTAAAGTGCAATGTGTGGGAACATTAGTCAGCTTGTTTCATGCAGAAAGGCCCATACTGCTACGACTGGTATACTGCTAGCTGACAGATACATGTGCCAAGAAGAATATTAGCATTTAGACTCACCAGTTCTCCGGCTGGCAAAGTTATGACTAATGAATGCTATTATGCGCTTGCTTTATATATCTTTCACCCTCACGACCCTAGCGTGTTTGTGTATGCTGATCCATATTCATTTAATCTAGCAGGCAGTTCACATCAAAGCCTCGGCCACTTGAAACTTGAGTTGTCATTGTCTAATATGAAAAGCAGAAACATTTATAGTCTGTATTCAACAAGGCGGATCAAACGTTTGATTTTTAATCAAGGGTGGACAGTTGGGTCGACTTGCACCAGAGGATGCATTTGCGTTGATGGTAACCTATGACAGGTCAAAGGTCAAGGAAAGGGTTGCTAGTCAAAACTCTTGCAGTAACCTCCTTCAGTCATATATGTATCTGTATCATTAGCCACCAGCCAGAGTAAAGAAAAGTTTATTATTTTGCAGTCATTACGTAGGTGCCAACTCTACTCTGCCATGCCTCAAAACTACTGCATCATTGTTGTGCCTTGTAATTATGGTGACTAGGACTCCCTCTGTTATTATTGCTACTGGTCTACTAGAGTCATGCATCCAGTGTTGCTAAGGCAACATGCACAACAAAGGGCATGATGGTCCATTTATTTCAAGGAACAGTAAAAACTCAATAAAAGGGAGAGCTGACAAACTGAGAAAAACAAGTGAAGGTGTAAAAGCTATGATCCGTCACCAAACAAGCCATGTTTTGTGTGGCTCCTGCAGCAACTTGCAAAGCACTCGTTTTGTTGGTATTAGTTAAACAATTTCTACTAAAAAACTAATGGTGGATATATAACAAACTGCACAGTGAGAATTGAAGTAAACATTGCACAGATGTATATGTTTAAATACTGTCTGAAACTTAGTTAAGTTGGTTTGAACATTAGTTAATATGATTCAGTTAATCATCATCTGACTACTTATAGGATATACTTTATAAGATAAGATACTTTATAAGATATATCTTTTCTTCATCTTATGTGATAGTTGACTCTGTATATCTTTGGATTTTGGAGTGTCGCTCGGGGAAAAAAAAACAAGCAATTTGAAGATGTCACCTTGGGCTTTAGGAAATTGTGACATTTTTCACCATTTTCTGGCATTATTTTTAGAAGAAAAATGATCAATCAATCATTAATCAATAATTTGGCAGATTGACTGATAATGACAACACTCAGTAGTTGCAGCCCTATGAAAAAATGTTTAGCCACTTGGGAACCTTGCTAAATCTGTAGTAAAAGTTCCTCAACCTGTTGGACCATACACAACAAGTCAGGTGGCTCAATACACACACACACACACACACACACACACACACACACACACACACACACACACACACACACACACACACACACACACACACCTTGATGAAATAAAGAGATAATATCAGGTTGTGATGGGCAGGCGATATCCTAAACTTCAAAAGGACAACAAGAGCAAAAGTTGCACAATGAAAAGAGATAGTGTATCAAAGTAAACTTTTCATTTGGGCCCAAGTTCAAAGCATCTCCTACTACTCCACCTACATAACCTGTACATCTACACAACTGCGCATACAAATCAAAACAGGTGGCTTTTAATTTTGCTGCCATTGCTTCAGCCTGGTACGTGCGGTTTGGCTTTTTCAAACTCGCTCTGCTCAGCAATCAGTGTATTTGCTCTCCAACATATGACTGATCCACCGAGCATTTTTTCCCTCACAAATGATGTAGTTTCCCTTTAGGTGAATCAGTACAAAAATGTCACATTGTTTTTTTAAACTGTAAAAAAGTGAAACTGAAAAACTCCTGAAACAACATTCATCCTGAAGAATCTGATCAATGGTATCTGAGATACTGTATGTGGCAATTACAAGAGGACTTAAATATTGTCCCTAAATAACAGATTCAGTAAATAAACAACAGTCAATGTGTCCTTACTTGAGTACTGTTTACATTGCCTCATCTAATAGTAATTGTGGTCTTTTGTTAAAGTTAGCTTGTGGCTCCAGGTTTCTAGCCTAGAAATCTAGACTCCCCCTACTGGCAGCAAATTTATTTGGCAGCCAGGGGGGTCTAGGCACTCTCTGTTGACTTTCAAGCTGCAAAAACCAAATTATGGTCAGGCCAATCACATTGTGTATAGAGTCGGTGGGCGGGGCTTATGGCTGCTGCTGCTGGGAACAGCGGACTTCTGGAAGACTTGGAGTTAAGCTTTTCTTTGATAAAAGAACAAAGAACAGCACAGAAATCATTCTTAAAAAAGGAAGATGTGTTCGGAGTTTTGCCGACCGGATACGGCAAAAGTTTAAACTAGCTCCGCTACCTTCTTCGTTGCTCTGCCTGGTTGTAGCGCTATCCTATTACGTGCAGAGGGAATTTGAAAGACAACCGTTTATCCCGCCCCTTGGATCGAGCTCCGTCAATGGTGAGTTCCCAGACCCTACATCTGGATGTGGGTCTGGCTTGTCAGGCTACCAGGTTTCATTAAATCCACAACAATTTTGGTAATAGAAAAGTGAACTGAAAGGAAAAGCAAAGTTTCTGTGGGAAACACAATTGCAAATCAACCTCGATCCTCTAGGCACAGTAAGTGATGTATCTTACGGGCTAGCAAACATGATTGCCCGAACAACAAAACAACCTAAATATCTGCAGGAATTCAAACTTGATTACAGAAAATCTAAAAGCAAAAAGAAGGTGCTGTTAGCCACACTTTAACGATAACTAAACTTCTGTGATTCAGATCACAGTCTGGCTCGACAGTAATGAAGACAAAAAATACATATCATGTATATTTGGATAATAAAAGTGCACATAAAAAGTGCATTGCATTTAAAAAAAGGCCCACACAGCCTTGGTACACCCAACAGACGCACTGACCACCAATTGCAATGTCACACCGCCACCCTCTCTCTCTAATCATTTCCTGTCATGTCTATATTAATGACTTTCTAATAAAAAGGTATACAATTTTGTTGCACCTGTTAGAGCAGGATACCTTTACTCTTCTTATATATAGTGTAATTTTTTGGTAACCTCACATAAGCCCCAGCATGACTCTACCAAACTTCACCCTGACTAGAGGACATTTTGGGAAGAATAACTGAAAATGCCTAATGAGTTTGGTATGTGATGCTGAACGGATGGACATACATACAGTACATGTGTAATCCCCAACAACACGCACCCAAACTCTCCAATGTGTTCCTACAGTAGTAAGTCCTCAGCAAAAAAGCATGATCTGTTCCTCTAAGCTTTAGTTAAATCTTTCCTTCCTGTGTGTTTGTTGGCAAGGCTGAGCGAGGTAAGATGGCACACAGTCGGTGGGTGAGGCAAGATAGGCCCTTTTTAAGGTTGTGCATTTATTTTCATGCGTGTCTCAATAAGTGAGTTCAAACATGGGAAGTTGTAT
>NC_041338.1:17529891-17557391 GCF_004354835.1 Perca flavescens
GAGCACAAGATGAATAGAGCCCGGGACAGGACCCCAGGTGCAGGCTGGGTAAAGATGCCCCTGAGACAGTCCAGCACATAACAGCGGGGTGGAAAATGCAAGCAGGTTACATACCTGGAACGCCATAACCAAGTGGCTGGGCATGGTGTCAGGAACATTTGTGGCGAGCATGGGCTCGAAGTCCTAAGGTCAAAGTGGGAGGCACCTCCAAAAATGCAGCGAATGACAGAGTTTTTTTATTTTTGTATGTATATTATTTGAACTTAACTTAGGTATTTCCATTCAATGTTACACTACTTCTCCAGGAAATATTGTACTTAATATAATACACAATATATATATATACAGCAATATTAAGTTGTAATTGGCTCCACATTGATCAAGTATGATATTAAAATTCTGTTTACACTATTCACACATGCATCAGTTCTACTTCCACTTACTTGTGGTATTGTACATATGTATAATATTTCTTCCACCACTACACTTCTTCTTGATGTTTGGATGAAGTCTCAGGATGAGCACTTGTTATAGGCTAAGTTTATAGGTTTGGTATGCATGACCTTTTCTGCATCACATTCCCCATCTCTCTCTACCCATTTTTCCTGTCATATTTCTACTGCTGATTATTTCTTTCTTAAAGGCAATACCCCAATAATGCTTCAAAAATGAAATGCTTAGACCTCACAATAGACATATTGTGTAACAAACAAAAGCAAACTGTACTGAAAAAACATGTATTTAGTTTAGAAAGACAACTGAGGTGCAGTAGTTTAGTTATCTAATACCTCTTCTCATATGTTACATTTCTACATTGCATCTATGTACACTCAATACAAAAACTTGGTAGCAAGCCCAGGTCGTTGCTTTTATACTATTTTTAGTTAGCTGTGTGAAGTTTGTATTCCGTCCACAGCCCACTCTCTGTTTTATGCTATTTCATCAAGATGTATTGGACTTTTTACATAGATTTTGATGCTGTATGCTTGGACAATATTACAGTTTTATTGTGGTGCACACAAGCTCCGTCACTCTTGGTTAGTATGAGAAACACCATCTTAGGGTGATAAATAACAGGAAATTATTTGTCCAGGTACCACTACTCATGCAGTGGTATTTATACAGCTCTCCAACAGACAAGTGAGAATTAGACTTGCGTTTAAAATGTATGTTTAT
Source organism: Perca flavescens (assembly GCF_004354835.1). Lineage (NCBI taxonomy): Eukaryota > Metazoa > Chordata > Actinopteri > Perciformes > Percidae > Perca > Perca flavescens. Next base: position 17,531,068 of record NC_041338.1, read on the forward strand.
GGATAATAATTATAATCCCCAACCCCTTACAGTTTAAAAAAAGAGTTCATATGTCAGGTAGATAAAGCTCTTATAGAATGTAAGAAAATAGTGAAAGGTGCTATTTAAATGCTTGTTTTATTTGATAAGGAGTCCAAAAACCCTAAAAGAAATATTCAGTTTGCAATCAGAAAAGCAGCTAATTATCACCTTTGAGAAACTTTACCAGAAATTGTTTTGAAGTTTTGCTAGAGAAAGATTCAAATGATTAATTGATTACCAATCTAGTTGCTGATTAATTTTCAGTTGATCAACCACTTAATAGTTGAAGCTCTACTGTAATTGTGTTAGCCAAACAGACAAATGTGCACTAACCAAGAGGAGCATGACGTGTGATAAATATGATTTGTTTATCTTTGATTTGAACTGTGGAGTGTAGGCCTGGTCAGAACTCCACAGTGAAAAGGCACCGCTGGGATTCGAACCCAGGATCTCCTGTTTACTAGACAGGCGCTTTAACCATCTAAGCCACGGCGCCGGTAGCAGACCGTATTTTACTAATAAGTATTATCGGACAAGCACAGTTTGACCTGATAGCATAGGGCCTACTTGAAATAGTTTGATTATAGCTAGATTTGATCTCATGTATTTTTCCTTCTTCCTTTTCCATTCATGTTCTCCCACAACCTATCTACATGATTTTTGGTCTGGTGATATTATAAAATAAAATAATTCACCATGTGAAGTCAGCCGGTCGAGTGGTCGAATGGTGGTGAATGATTGACAGGTCCCTAACCAAACGTTTGCAGTGGGAGGGCTTTGGGGTAGGTTCTGTTTCCGGAAGCAACGACACACACACCACACATACACGTGTGGAAAAAGCTGGCGTTTAACGTTGTCCGTACTCTTGTGATTATCACCAGACGCAGGTACGTTAAATCAGACGTTTGACTAGAAACAACAACGTTGTCGCTTTATTTACACTGACGTTTCAGCTTAGCTTTGCTGTTAGCAACGATAACCTTAGCCAGTGATGTTAGCTAATAGATGACAATGCGAATGCGCTAGCGACTTTGCTAACTTTTGAGTGTTCAGCATTATGTTCATTAACGTTATATCTTTTCAGTGCCTGTCTGAATCGCGGGTCCGTTAAGAAGTATCTGCAAGTGTTTGGCAGCTGTGAGACAAGAAGCGTTTCTCAGCTCCACATCTGTCTCCAGCCTTACCTCAGCTCCACAAACAACGCTAACGTTAAGTCAGTAGCATCGTTTTCTAGGCCATTAATGTCAGTTAAGTTTGTTGTCATTAACGTTACTCATGCAAACACGGAAATGCCATACAGCTGTATTTTAAGTTTATTTCAGTGCAGCAGCTTTAGATTACTGTGTAGATTTAAGTACAGCAGTCGTAATATATTACTAGTGATGGTATATAAAACAAGATGCATCACACCAAAACTACATTCCTGGGTAAAACTTTATTGATCCCACATCGGGGAAATGTACTTGTTACATCAGCTCAAGATTAAAAAACAGGAACAAAGTGACTGAGTGATAAAAAGAAATTAAACAAGACAAAACAACCAGAATAATGGACAAAAATACTAATAAAATAGCTACATCTTTCACTAATACAGATGTATCCATGATGGAAAATTGCACAGCATACTTGGAATGCACACATGGTGTGTAGTATTGTACTAAAAAATACAGTATATAAACCATGATGGGTTAATAGTTTAAAATGTTGACCATGTTATTGTAATGTCCCCAGTTTTGAGTCCATCTGTTGATTTTCCGACTCTCCTGGTGTCACCCAATAAAGACAAAAATATACCTAAATAAATACTTATTTTAAAAATAAAGGGTTGTCTCTAAGACCAACCCGAAATGACTAATTTTCTTAGAAAACATACAATTGTTTTCCTAGTAGGTTAACTTCCCATGACAAGTAAACACAAAATAATATTTGTTCATTTGGTGGAATACCCTTTAATGGTTGTAATTTTTTTGGCTCTGTTTGTAGCACAACACAGTTTCTCTCTTTGTTGTCACAGCTTGGCTCTGATGGATGAGTCTGAGCCTGTCCCTGTCCAGTTGGGAGAAAAGAGAAGCTGTCCAGAGGATGAAGAGGAAGACACGCCTTCAAAGAAACCCAAATTTGAGAGCGATCACAAGAATGGAGGCCCTCCCCACCAAGATGAGGAGGAAGAGCCAGAGGGCGAAACAAATGATGGTGAGGAGGATGGTGAGACATTTGCTGATATGATGAAGCATGGCCTCACTGAGTTGGATGTGGGCATCCTGAAGTATGTCAGTGACCACGAGGGCTTCTCAGGAATCCTGAAGGAAAGGTTTGTCCTCCAGAGTCATTAATTTAGTTAAATAGTTTCTGTTTGAATTGTTTAACAGATGATTGATTGCGGTTTGTTCTCAGATATTCTGATTTTGTGGTGAATGAAATCAACAAAGAAGGCAAGATCTTGCATTTAGATGACCTCTCTATCCCTGCAGAGGCTGCTGAGGTAAGATATTAGATGAAATCACCAGCGTTACTTCTATATTATACTATTATTGGAATTTTACTAACATGACTATAGCCACAAGATGACTGCAAAGGAGTACCAGTCAGCATTTAGAATGTGGTATTATTTCTTGTTGAACCCAGTCAGAGATGAAACTCAAATTCATTATACACATAGACTTGGTGATACATTACTGTAACTGTGCTATTGGTACGCAAAACAGATATTAAAGAAACCATTTCATAGAAAGCAACTGTCACATCAAGGTACTTCGTCTAATTTAGGAAATCCCAGAGGCTCAGTCGCAGCCAGAGGAATCTGACGTGCTGACTGAAGAGCAGAAAAAGCAGCTTGGGGAGCTGCAGCACTTTAAGAATAAAGAGGACAATGTCTCTATTGAGGTGAGTTTACACACCTGGATATCTTTTTATGACATCACTTAGAACTCCTTGGGAATTTTACGTGATGTCCAAAGCAGTCTTGAAGCTGAGAGAGTGCTCCTTCAGGCCAGATTTTAATGTTCTTTGTGGTAGGTTTGGATTTCTTCCCGAGGGGGGTGTATGCAGGGACCAGGAGCAGTGAGAGATGGTCTGACATGCCCAGGTGTGGGAGGGGTACTGCCCTGTAGGCTTGCTTCAGGTTGGAATAAACATGGTCTAATGTGTTCTTCCCTCTTGTGGAGCACTGTACGTACTGTACAAAGTTAGGGAGCACAGTCTTAAGGCAAGCTTGGTTGACACACAGACACTGTTCTGTTCTATGTAAACAACTGCACTGACAGTGTTACCGTGGAGAAGCACATCTGGATATACCCCAACCAAAAACCATGGAGGACCTCGGACGTCCAGACACTCCTGAGAACCCGGAACTCTACCTTCAAGTCAGGTGACAAAGAACAGTACAGCGTGGTGAGGGCAGAGCTGCGGAGATGCATCCAAACTGCTAAGGCGGCTCATGAGATGAAAGTGGAGGACCACCCCGGCAATAACAACCTGCGGCTGGTGTGGCAGGGGCTACAGAGCATCACCAACTACAGAGGCTCCACACTCGTCATTACCATCGCTGACGCATCGCTGGCCAAGGAACTGAACATTTTATTTTCTCGCTTTGAGATAGAGGCTCCACACACCGCTGCCTGGCCACCACAGAACTCCAGTCACAGCACATTCACACTCCAGGAACACCAGGTGAGGCAGGTGCTGAAGACTGTGAACACCAGAAAAGCTGCCGGTCCGGATGGTGTACTGCATTACGACCTGGTATGCCAACTGTAATATGGCGGACAGAAAAAACCTGCAGGAGGGTCATAAAGACTGCACAACCTATCACTGGCAGTCCCCTACCCTCTCTGGAAGACATCGCCAGCATATGGTGTCTCAGGAGAGCTAGGGCAATCACTGCCGACCCCTCACACCCAGGACAGCACCTGTTTAACCTCCTGGTACAGGTACAGGTGCCTCAAGAGCAGGACTAACAGACTGAAAAAATGTTTCTTTCCCTGGGCCATCAGGTCTCTAAAGTCATAAAGTGTGTATGTGCTATGATGTGTAAATGTTGTATATATTGCTTGCTTCTCTCCTTTTTATTGTTATGTTTTTATTTATATTAATTATGAACTGGCCGAAGAAGCACTGCAATTTCATTGTATACCCGATGTGCAATAACAATAAAGATTCTTATCTTATCTACTCCTCTTTTAACACCCATAGGTGATGGATGACACTAAAGAGAAGCGGACGCTGGTCCACAAAGCCATCAAGACTCAGTTTGCTGGTCTAGAGACAAAGACAGAAGAGAAGGAAGGACGCAAGTTCATAGTGGCCTACCATGCTGCTGGGAAGAAAGCTCTAGCTGGTATGTGGAGAGAAGACAGAACCAGATATCACATGTCAGCCTTAAACTGTCTGGACAGAGCTCTTGACTAGTAAATGAATTCAATGATCCGAAAAAAGGATTTATTGCATGTCTGCCTTCAGCTCATCTGCTGCAGTGCATGTGGTCTCCACTACAGTAAAATATGTTGCATGCACTTGTGCATGTGCATGATCCTGATCTGTACTCATGTTGGTTTTTAAACAAGCTGATTTTTGGTTTTAACTGACTTTATTATTCAGTGGAATGCTGATTTCTATATTTCGCTTTCGTTTGGTCAGAATTAACGTTTTAAAAGATCATAAGGATAGCAGAGATTCAGTTTTGTGATGCCTTGAAAAACCCTGCACCCTTGTTGCATAAACCATTTAGATGCCATGCTCCACTCTCAGGCCCATGCATGAGATCTCACCCCTGACAACTTTCCCCACAGTCCTTATACAGCTCTTTCTTAGTAACATTATTCTATCCTCCTTTTGCTCTTCTCTGGTGGATAGAGGTCAAAGCAACTGCAGGTAAGAACCTGTTCTCCCCACAGCACAGAGGAAGTGGTTAAAACCCACATGGAGTCAGGCGTTGGTTACTAGATGTGGTTGAAATTAGGGCTGTCCTCGATTAAAGAAATTCTTAGTCGACTAACACTTATACGATTTTGTTGACTAATCGATTAGTTGATTTAATTGACAGAGTTGTGCCCTTTGAGAGGTGGTTAAGACTAGAAAAGCTTAAAAATATAAATGTAGTTAATTAACCATCTGTAAAACTGAGTTTCTCCACAATTAATCCTGCAAAAGCACCACTTTAAATCTTGTGTTTACCATAAATGTGCTCAGAAGTTTCTTGGAAATAAGTAATTAAGCATGAATAAGCATAAAAACTGACTAATCGACTAAAGAAATCTGAGTCGACTAAGACCAAAATGACCGATTAATCGACTAAGAGGTGGCAGCCCTAGTTGAAATGCTTTTTGTTTTTGTAATTAGAATTTAAACTTATTCCCCTTATTCATTTATTTATTTTGCAATCACAAAGTAGTTGTCTTTACAGGTAATCTGTTAAGCTTAAACTGGAATCTTTAAAGCTATTTGTGTTTTTGAATATTTGAATTATTTAGCTCAACAATTCTGACTGTATTTAAGTAAAAGTTCTTTTCTGTGTCCATAAAAGCTCCAAGGAAACACTTCTGGCCCAAAAACCGGGGCAGTTTCTGCCACTTTGTCCTGTACAAGGAGAACAAGGACACCATGGACGCTATCAATGTGCTATCAAAGTTCCTCAGGTCTGAATGTAGTACTTTGAAAATGATCATTATTTAATAATAAGATTGACAGTCTATTTGCCCAATGAAATAGGATTGTAGCCAAGCACCATCATTACAATAATTTGTGTCTTTCTAGGCTTAGACCCAACATGTTTTCCTACATGGGAACCAAGGACAAGAGAGCCATCACTGTGCAGGAGATTGCAGTGCTCAAGTGAGTGTGTAATGCGTTTTAGCGGATTACAACATGAATTACTGTGCTTTTGTTTGCAAATTGTCTGTGGATGATTTTTTAAATAGGTGGTACATGTTCCATCTTGTCACTGCTGGAGGTGTTTCTGCTGTTACTAGGCAGATGATCTCTGGTGGATCAGCTTGTTGTACAGGATCAGTACTTAAAGAAACCTTGTCCCTGTCCTCTCAGGATCACAGCAGAGAGGTTGGCTCACCTCAACAAGTGCCTCATTAACCTCAAACTGGGAAACTTTTGCTACAAAAACCACCCTCTTAAACTGGGAGAGCTGCAGGGAAACCACTTCACTGTGATCATCAGGTCAGCAGATATTATTTATGTTGACGTTTTACTTAACTGTTGTACATTATACCCCTTTCCTGTGCCTTGTTTTGATTACTGTGTAACCTGTATATAGATGATAATATAAAGACCAATAGCAACCCAAATTTGGCCATGATGGCTGATATCGGATTTTTACAATTGTGTGCTCTTCATCGGTCTTCGAAAAATAACGCAGGTCACCATGGACAGTCAGCACACCTTATCTTGTGGTATTCTGTAATTGGCCATTGTGCAATACAGAAGTTATTGACCACCGCATGACTTAACGGGAAATGTGCAATCATTATCAAATCAAGTGCAATATGAGGGGTGTTACTTCTAATAAACACAACGTTTAATCAGTTCAAACCTTTTATTGAGTACACAGCTAGCTAGGACACACATGTCCGCCATCTCTTCACTCCCAAACTGCACTACGCCCCACGCATGCGCTAACCTGCACACACCGGGAAAAACCTTCTGCCGTAGTGAACAGTGCAGAGGGGAAATAACATGTTAACAATCTCCCTATACTTTAAACAATCAGGAGAAATATATAAATATATAAACATTGTTTTTGTACCAACTATATGGTATAAAACATTGTTTTTGTACCAACTCATTATTTCCTCCTGTTTGGCTACATCAAATGAAATGTCTTTTGTTATGAGTACATCAGTCTCCATTTCAGATTCAATGGTAAGATTATTAACACTTGACATATCAACTGACTCTTTTTGCCCATCACTGCCACCAGGTTCAACATGTTGTAAATTAAACCAGTTTCTGTGCCTTCCAGAAGCCTTGCCTGCTCTGCCTAAAACCCTCGCTCTCTGTAGACGACTATCATCAGGTTTCTTAAATGTTAGTCTGTCCTGTTTTTAACTTTACAACAGCAGAAGAGACAGAGTTACCACAAACATTGTGATCTGTTTCAGATTGCGTTATTGTAGGATGAACCACTTGTCCTGCGTTCTTCGCCCTGTCACTGGTGTTGCCCTGTTCACTGTCTGTATTGTCTTCACTATCTGAGCTTTCTGCTACATGGTTTAAGCTGCCTCTTTTTCTTGCTGTCTCACTGCTATCTTGCACAGTTGGCTTATCCTGAGGTTCCTGTGTGTTTACCTTACAGAGCCGGGATTGGTGCACTCTAACTAGAATCCCCCCATGTCTTACAAATACAACAGCTCCGTCCTGACCAATAACTATACCTGGTCCCTTCCACTCAGGACCGTTTGCTCTTTTATAATTAACCTTGTCTCCTGTCACATACATGTCATCTGTGGGCCTGAGTTGCTTCCTCATTGCCCTTCTTATCCGCTCCAAAGACTCGGCTTCTGTGAACGCTTTCCTAGAAGCATGTAAAGCTGAAATGTGTTCTCCTACTCTAGCGCTCATGGTGGTACCCTCTAGAGCAGGTAGTTTATCAACTAATACAGATGGAAGGTTAGGATTCCGTCCAAACACTAATTGATATGGACTGTAGCCCTGAACATTCAGCATACTGTTCTTAGCCATGAGAGCCCAGTCAAGGGCAGTGTGCCAGTCACATCCATTCTCTCGTCTGACCTTCTGGATGATCTCAGTGTTTGGTTATGTCTCTCAAGTAGTCCATTACTCCAGGGACTGTATCCTGCTGTTGTTTTTGTCTCAATGTTAAAGTTTTCAGCCATGTCTCTGATCTCTTCGTTGTTGAATTCTCCACCATTGTCACTGTACAGTCTCTGGAGGGCACCATGGACACTAATCCAAGTGTGAATGAAACTGTTGACAATTTCAGATGACTTTTTTGTTTTCACAATGTTTCCTGCGCTGAAACGTGTGAAGTGGTCAATGATGTGAAGATACCATAAACCTGGTTCCAACTCATGCAGGTCCATGGCCACTGTCTCGTTATATTCTGAAGCCAAGGGCAGCCCTACAGCAGGCTTCGGCTTCGTCTTTTTGTACTTCTGGCACACGTCACAGTCATATACTATTTGCTGTAAGATAGTAAAGCATTCTTTGTCTTTATTTCCTGAACTGTGAATGAGCCTCTGTAGTCTGTCTGCAGATGCGTGACCAAACTGTTTATGGAGCTTCAGAAGGACTTTGCGTTTCTTATCTGGAGACATATTTTCTGTTACTATTAGGACTTTCTCTTCCGTTGAACCTTTTTCAGTTTCTCAATCTCTGATGTCAACACAATAATGTCCAGAACTAGTGAACTCAAGTGGTATGGGTTGTTTGAACATCACTGCACTGTCCTTTTCCATGTCCAAAATGGTCCCTGCTTTTTTAAGGGACGTTTTACTCAGCAGGAGCGGAATGTCAACCTTGATAACTTCAGTTTCAATGTGGCATTTTGTCAGTCCTATCTTAGCTGGCAGTTTCACATTTCTTGTGGAATACACCAAATTGCCATCTCCAAACCGAAATGGTCTGCAACTGGGAGTTTCTGTTTGCATCAGTCTGTTTACTTGATCTGGGGTGAGGTCATCAATATAGCTTTCCAGCCATTTCTCCCCACACACAGTACGGGTACAGGCAGTGTCAATAATTGCAGATCCCATTGATTCAGTCATAAATATCTCAGCGTCTGACATGGAGGCCTTTGTAAACAATGTAATGTTACATTGCTCTACATTAGCATCTTCAGTTATTCTTACTTGTTCAGTTTTCTTTTGACGACAGTCTTTAGCCCAATGAAACGTGCATTGGCAAATAGCACATCTGGACCTCTTACCGAACTTATCCAGTGGATTAGTCCCCAGTAATGGCTGCTTTAGTTGTCCACTTTGCCATGTTGCGTTCCGTTTTCCTCTTCCTTGTGGTCTTTGTTCTATGAAAAATGCCACGTCCTGGTTCACTTGTATTCCATTTAATGAGCCTGTCGTTTTCCCTCTGAAAATCCTTTTTAGAGCCGACTTCATGGAGGAGAACTTCAACTCTGTGCAGGCCGTCGGTGCTAGCTGTCTGCTTTAGAAGCGGCACTATCTTTCGTTATGCCATCAAAATAAGAATAGGCTTCATATGCGCGGCCCTTTTCCTCCTCCAGTAATACGCCGTCCAGCTTATCAAGCAAGGTTTTCATACCGTCTTCACGGTCCAAATCTTCCGCGGGTATCTCCATCGCTGTTTCACGGGCTCTCCCCTCAAGCCCCAAGGCAACAGCAAGGTCTTGTTTCTTTTTGTCGAGGTCGGTAACTCTCGTCCAGATATTGACTTCATTTTTCCAACACTCGTATGGCCTGGCTTCATCAAACTTCGGCGGAATTTTATAACTAGCTGCCATCTTATAACCATCCTCTGCTACCAATGTTACGTCTAATAAACACAACGTTTAATCAGTTCAAACATTTTATTGAGTACACAGCTAGCTAGGACACACCATTGACATATATGGGACACACATGTCCGCCATCTCTTCACTCCCAAACTGCACTACGCCCCACGCATGCGCTAACCTGCACACACCGGGGAAAACCTTCTGCCGTAGTGAACAGTGCAGAGGGGAAATAACATGTTAACAAGGGGGAGGATGTGTTGTGGGTTCTCTTCTGTTCTTCTGTGATAGTGAGGAAAGGTTGGGGGGTATTGTGTGAGGTTTATGAGATGTTCATTGAAGCATTGGATAAGATAATGTATGATTATGTAGGTCAACTGTATGTTTATTGTGTGTTTATGCGCGATGTGTTGCCATTTCGTTTCTCTCTAATGCCCAAGATGAATTTCTCTTTCTCTCTAGGAGACAATAAAGGCTTATCTTATCTTATCATGACTTTGTACAGACTACAAAAAACAAGCAATTAAAAACCTCGTAGAATTCATAAAAACGCTTTAAGTATTAAACTGACAATGTTATCTCCAAACCTAGAATATTTTTTTTAGATTATTTTTTTTGGCCATTTTAGGCCTTTATTTCCATAGGACAGATGAAGACATGAAAAGAGGGAGAGAGAGGGGGAATGACATGCAGCAAAGGGCCGCAGGTCGGAGTCGAACCCGCGGCCGCTGTGTCAAGGAGTAAACCTCTATATATTGGGCACGTATTCTTCCAGGTGAGCTACCCAGACAGCCCAAACCTAGAACATTAAGCAATTCTCCTGTCACCAGAAGTTAAAAGCAGCCACAACAAAGCATTTCCAAGAAGTCAACTACCCAGATTAAGGCCATAAAAAATATTGCAGCTTTCCATCCAAATAAATAATACAGGTCACCATGGACAGGCTTCTCACCTAATTGTTTAATTATAAAAGAATTTATTCTGACAGCATATTAGCTGAATAATTGTAGGATCCTGTTTGGATTTAGTTTAATCATCAAAAATCATCCACGTCTACAATACTACAACTCACCAATAAATAAATAAACCGATACCTCCATTTTATTCCTGTTCTTCAGTTAATTCCCTGTCATGTTTATACCTAATGTATTAACGACTTGCATGAAGTCTCAGGTCTAAAGACGTCCCATTGATTTCCTTTGATGTTGTGTTTCTTTACATTGTGTCCTTCTAGCCGTCATTTTTGGAGAACACTATCCTCTATTCAGATAGCTCAGGCATGCTGTGTTACCTTCACCGTTACATGACTGTACTTCTCATTATCGTTTTATTTGTTGATTTGTTTGTATACCAGGAACATCTCAGGGACCGATGAGCAGGTCGCTCAGGCCATGACATCCCTCAGGCAGACGGGCTTCATCAACTACTATGGCATGCAGCGCTTTGGCACCACAGCTGTGCCTACACAACAAGTTGGCAGGTAAGGTCGTGACACAGGGGGAGATACCGACAGATTGATAATTGACATAGCATAGGTTACGAAAAGTGTTTCCTCCTTTTTGTTTTGGGACAGGGCTATCTTGAAAGATAACTGGAAAGAGGTGGTGGATTTGATTCTGAAGCCTCGTCCTGGAGGTAATGAGCTTCTTCTTTTTTATTTATTTTTTATTTTAAGTGGTTAAAAAGTATGTCAACACTTCGTTCATCTTAACTGCATTGTGCAGCGGAGAAAGAGTTCCTGGTCCGCTGCAGGGAGGAATGGGCAAAGACTCAGGATCCAGAGGCAGCCCTGAAAAAGCTGCCCAACAAGCGCTGTGTGGAGGGGCAGCTGCTGCGGGGCCTGTCTATGTATGGCAAGAAGAACATCGTCACTGCTTTTGGACTGGTTGGTTTTTTTTGTATTGATGGTGCTAATAATAGGCTGGAAATGTGGGTGGGACATACAGAACATAAAATAAGTAATGCAGCCAGTTATAGTGCTCTTATAACCAAACTGGTCAAAAGCATGACTATTGTACTGGGCAGATATCAGCTGTAAATATGTGTTGTATGCTACTTGGAACAGGTGTTTGTTTGGTTAAACCTGCATGTTCACTGACAATTAATTCACATCCAAAGAAGCTTTTCTGATGACTTTCTGTTCTTTTTTTCAGATCCCTCGTAACAACCGTCTGATGTACATCCACAGCTACCAGAGCGTGGTGTGGAACACCATGGTGAGCCGGAGAATCGAGGCCTTCGGTCTGAAGGCTGTGGAGGGGGACCTGGTGCTCAAAGGAAGTAAGAAGTTCATCTTTCTCTTCTGCAAGCTAATGTTTTATACCAAAGGAATAGTTTTGGGAAATATGTTGTTGTTTTTTTGCTTCTTTGCCTGAAAAATCACAAATATTTAGGTTTTACACTTCAGGTTTTATCTGCAGCTTCATATTTCACATACAGACATGAGGGGTAAGGGTATCAGCCTTTTCATCTAACTCTCAGCAAGAAAGCAAAATATCTTTTGTCCCAAAAAGTCAAACTATGTCTTCAACTAGTTTTAGTTTTAAAGCAAGTTTTTAAAGAATGCAGATCATTTAGCAATTCCTGTGTCACCAGAAGTTAAAAGCTACCGAATCAAAAACATTTCCAAGTAGTCAATTTGTTGTCTATATGATGTCTACATAAGAAAAAGCCCCTTTCCAACCAGTAATTTGTATTATTTGAACAGACTAAAACTAATATTAGTCATGGAAAATGCACTTAATATCATGGGATTTCAGTTTTAAACGTGAAGACAATTCAGCCACATGATGTTAAAAGGGAAATTGCTGCCGACTGATGTTGTCTCTGATGTGTTGATGAAGCCACAGCACACGTGCTGTCTGCAGAGGAGGCCGAGAGTTGCTCCATCCATGACATCGTAATGCCACTTCCTGGGTTTGATGTCATCTACCCCTCTCATCATGGTAAGAAGTGGCTCTGTGATTTTTAGAGTTCATTCATTTGCATGTTAAATAAAAAGATGTGGAAAAATAACGTTGGGCGGTTCTAACACTAACGTATGTGACAGAAACACCCGTTAACACAGACACACACCATTGGGCTTTTTAAACTACATCAGCATAAATTGACAACCGTTTTAATAACAGAACAGCTGATAAAAAGCTAACTGAAAGAGAAAATAAAGATGTGTTTTAGCAAAATCTAAATTAATTGGCAAATAAATGGAATTAATGTAAGTCCACAGAAAAGGAAATGAAAGGAAAGTTTAGTCCTGAGCATGTAATCGACTGTAATGCTCGTGTCTTTCTGTCAGTGGGTAAAGGTTACAGAGAGCTGCTCTCTGCAGACGGGTTGGACATCGACAACATGAGACACAAAGTGAAGGACTACTCTCTGGCTGGAGCGTACAGACGCATCATTATCAGACCCAGTGATGTCAGCTGGTTAGCAGCAAATTCAATTACTACAATATGCAGTTATTTGAATGCTTTACCTGAATTATTCTGTAATACTGTGATTTCTCTAACCGGGTGTGTTGTGGTCTTCCTGTCTGTTTTTACACAGGGAGGTGATTAAGTACGATGACCCCAGGATCTCCCTGGTGCATAGTGATTTTGAGAAACTGGAGAACAAACCTGCTCCTGTCTTTAACAAAGGTAAAGTTCCTGTTAGGATTGTTTTTGGTGTGTGTGTTAAAGCAACACTATGTAACTTTTAGCCCTACAGGTTGTCTCATTGGAACTACAACTCGCGTTACTCAGACATAGTAGCTGGGCTGTAACTCGTCTGTCGATTTCCCCATGTTGATGAATGTAGCATAAGCTTGAAGTAGCCAATTAGGGGTGTAGAAGTGGCATAGAGTTGAGATGCCTGAATGCAGATTTTTGACAGCCATTGTTTTACACACTAACACAGTAATTTTCTCCTTCCTCCGACAGAGGGGAAGTATCGAGCACTGCGGATGGAGTTCTCCCTGCCTCCCTCAACCTACGCCACCATGGCAATCAGAGAGGTCCTCAAGTTGGACACAAGCATCAAGAAACAGACACAGCTCAACACCACCTGGTTCAACTGAGACCAAAACACACTGGTGCAAACTGGACTGCTGCTGCTGCTGCAGGCTGCAAAGCACCTGTCTACTGTGGCTACTAACTGTTGTGAGTGTTTTTAAGTGTGTTATGCCGCGTGTGACAGCGAGAGCGATTGGGTTCGGTGTGAAGCCAAAAGGTTATTTCTTTGAAGTACAAAGAGCATCATTGTTCAACTTTTTTTTAAGTGTTTCTGTGCTGCTATGATTCAGCATATTTTGACAATGATTTTAAGTAGACTTTTCTGCTTTCAAGCTGCTGTCTCATACAGTAATCCCTGCTGCACAGGGTGCTCAGCAAGCCCTCTTTGTACAGAAATGAGTTTTTGTTTTTTAACTTTAAGCTAAATGTGTAAATTGAAAACTCTTGAAGAGAGAAATAAAAAATGTTGAGTTAATAGTGTGCAGTATTTCTTTGATTGTCTTGACATGTGTACGTATTGTCAATATGCTATTCATTTCTTAGCATAATGAGGGTTTTTAGATATTGTTCAGTGCACTAAAGAAACCTTTTTCCACCTTTTTGAGTCCACTAAAATTTCTTTAGTCGATTTATAATTTTTAATCGAGGACAGCCATAATTAACCTGACTCCGCCAGATGGATTGCTTCGCATTTGCTCAGCATATCCATCTGGGAACTTTACGTTGGAGAACTTTTGGGAAGGGGTGAAAATACTGGTTAGCTGATTGGATAAACCATCTGTCTATCACCACCTATGTTGGTGATAGACGAGCCAAATCAACCAATCCGATCAAACTCTTGCCGAAACCAGCCTGGAGAAGAGCAAAAACATCTTTTCCTCCGAGAAAACAGCCTCCAGTGCCGTTTTTTGCTCTTCTTTCAATGAAGGAATACGTTCTAATTCGGATAAAACTGCCATGTTGTTTAGACTGAAGAGTCGCTTCACAGTTGCATCACACCTAAACCCGCCTCTAAACCAACGCTGATTGGTTGGTCGTTTGGCAAACTGCTCCAAATTTTCTCTATCTCAAGATGCCAGACTGATCTGCGAAAAAAACTAAACGAGGCTAGCTCGCCCCTCCCTCCTCCTCATCCCGTCCCCTCTCCCTCCCTTCTCTGTTTCCACGCACTAACCCCCCAACCCCCACCCTCAAATCCTTCTTGTCGGTTATTGGCTGGAACACTGGAAGACTGTTATGTTTCGTGGTGCAGGTTGGCACAGTTTGTTTTTGTTGGTGCTTGTGGAGCCTGGGCTGTCTACAGAGACTGCGGTTTTGTGTTCAGGGGACCGGCAGCTAGCAGATAGTGAGGAGATGTTTGCTGTATGTGACAAAAAATGTTGTAGCCTAAAAAAAAAACGCGTGACATCGCTTAGAGCACCTTTTAACGATGTGAAATGTATTTTGGGCTCTTAACAGTTTTCTGCTGCTTGGAGCTGACCGTCTGGCACTGTGGCAGGATACAGCTACCCACTCAAACTAAATGCGGTTACTAATTGTACAATTCTCCCTGGGGCAATATCTGCCCTCTTAGTGTTGTATCATTTCACTGTTTTGTGTTTTGATGTTGTTTGTAGCATCTATGACCTGCTGTACCAAAGAGATCTTACCAGATCCTGTCAAATAATGATAATAATAATGAATAAAGTCAAAAAAATACCAAAAGATTACCATTTATATTTTTACATCCAACTTTATTTAAACTTATTTAGCTTTTGTAGTTCACATTTTGTGGCACTGTTTGAAATCCAAATAAACTTTCAGAAGAAATGGGACCATTTAAAAAGGCTGAACCCAACTTACTACTGTTTTCTATTCTGATTAACAGGGAAACAAAAATTCCCAATTTTCATTGACAAGTAAAACTAGAGTTGTATATGTTAATATTCTTTTAGAGGATGATAACATGTATAATCAAATCTGGATATTGGCCCAGTTTGTCCTGAATTTGCCTGTGTGGCTTCCCATAAGAGAAGTGAATAGTAGTGCTACAGTTAAGAGGCTCCATGCAAAATGTAATTGAACTGTGCTGAACAAAAGGCCTACAGAGGCAGGTGTAGTTCCCAGTCATTAAGATAAGTTACCGTGAGATAAAGTGACTGAGTTGTACAACCATGTAGGGTTTTCATGGTGAGTTTATGCCCGACAAAAACTTCTTAATGCACCAAATACAACATCATTGAAATAATAATTAATAATGGAAGTTTTAAGATGTATTTAGGTTACAAAGGGGATTTTTACTCAGATGTTTAACATTGAGAATCAATCTTCGGGCACAGTATATGTAACAAAATCTAAGCTCAAAGGTCCACTTAATAGTTTTTAAGAGCTTTCAACCACATCCTCTAATGTGAATGGAGCTCAGGAAAGCTAGTAAGTGGACCTTTTAACTGAGATTATTTCATTTTACTGTAAACGTTAAATACTGGGTAAATAAGTAAAGATCCATCCAATTATAACGAAAAGCAGGGTAATAGTGGTATGACAACAATTTTAATCAGCAAACAAGTGGCCACAGAGCAGTTATATGGAACACTGTAAGTTGGATAATGGAATTAAAATTGAGATGTGGGCAACAAGTTTGATTTAGCCCAAAAAAAACTGTAAAATTTAGAATAAATGAATTAAATATTTAATGAAATGAGTTGCTCCTAATCAGCTTCTAAATGTTGAATATTATTGACACTGATGTGGATATCAATATATATATACTAAATATGAAGGACCCATCTCCATTTTCTTAAGGCAGATGCAGGGCACTATTAGGAGGAACACAGTTGTCATAGAAGATCTGGAAAGAGCTGCCAACATAAGTTACCCTCTTCAGGAAGTCCTCCAGCTGCGGCACCGTCATCTCTTGAACCTTGTTATCCTCCCTGTCGTTGAGCCCATGAGCTGCAAACGCAGGAAACTTAGAGCGCTCTGAGTACGGTGCATTGTGGTCAAAATCAATGCAGCAGTAGGCCGACCAGAGGTAGGTAGGGATGCCCAGGCGATTGATGTTGTGGCGGCGGATCGTGTGCCCCGAGGTAGTGACCCCGGTGACTACATAGGCGGTGCCACGACAGTAGTTGTTGAGCCGCCTGCGAATGATGTGCTCGTGGGTTTTCCAGGGACCAATGTTGAACTCTCGGACCTGAGGGACCACGTTTGTCAGGGTGTAGGTGGATGCTTTGTCATCAGGGTGGGCCTGGTGCTCGTCTGGATTCAGCTGACCACGTTCATAGATTACAGTGTTCGAGTAGTCGTCGAGCACGGCCTGAGCATCCTCAAAACTACTGTGGACGTTTTCTGAAGGGAACGGCTGCATCTCACGTGATTCAGACACTGTGGAGAGCTGTCAGGATAAACATTGTCATTATTAAAAACTACAAATGTGTTAAATAAGTAGGTTATCAGATAAGACTGATTGCCAAAGGATCTTTCCAACATGTTTAACATTGGAAAGTATGCTTTTCTTAAAGGAGGGAAAGACAGCAAATCCAATACTCAGCCCCTACCTGTGGCTCATACATCCAAGGCACATCAACCTTCTTGGAGCCGTCCGAGCGCTTGAAGGTGTACGCAGAATAAACAGGGATGTGGTTGAAGGTGTCGTACAGGGTGACAAATCTTGGGTGGCCCACATAGATCTGGCAAATCGTTTTAAAATGCTGCTCCTCAAGACCTCGAGGCAAGGTGCCCATGTACAGGAACTGTTTACACTCAGGTGAGAGGTGTTCCTTCACCTCTGCTCCTGCCATCACAATCACAAGAAGACAGATGAGTATTCGATCCCTTCTGTAGACAATCATGACGAATCATGCAGTCTCCACAGAGCATTTAATCCTTTTGAAACGTCGTCCTGCTGTGTGGACTTGTATGTGCCTCCTCTGTGCTTCATACCATCCCAGGCATATTATGCAAATTCTTATCTTTTTCACTTTACAAGCAGCCAAACTATTGCCATGTTTGAAAATCCATCTCTGGCCATTACAGTTTAGAGATCCTAAAGGTCCTCCTGCGCAACCACATAGGAGTTCTGAGTGATTCTGTCGGACTGGTCCTCTTTCAGGTTGAAATTATACAGGAATCTTGGAATTGAAGTGAATTATTATCCTGAAAACCAGGAGAGTGAATATCAGTCAGGAAGAGTCCAAACACACCCACACAGCCAATAGGCCTTTTTTCACAGCAGACATTTTACCAATAACTAATAACATTAACGATGACTCTGTTCCATTTGCACTAAGTGTTCCTGGAAACCATTATTAAATAAAAACCTGTGAATTCCCTGCAATGATGAGACAAAATGTCAGCTTTGAAAAAAAAAATATTAAGACCATTACAGTTCAATACAATTCAATATGTTTAATATTTGAGACCTTTCATTCAAGCCTCATTACAATAATGAACTCAGAGGTTACAGTTTCCCATCTGTGTCATAAGCTCTTTATAGGCCTAGAAAAAGATTAGCCAAACATATCCAGAACAGAAATAAACTTTCTGGTAGCTGACAATCAAATTAAGCAATGCTGCTGGATATTTCATCATCAAGCTAATACAGGATAATACAGGCATGTGTTTTTAAGCATCATGAACCATCGAACCTTGAATATTGTAATGAAGCCTCTCTTCAGGTGCAATTTAATTCACTTTGTTTCACCAGGACAATCCACTGTCAACATTGCTCTCCAGGAGCCCTAGGTATTAAGAGTCTACAGACGTGTTAGCATCTCTGTGAGAACTACTTAAGCACTGCACAGTGGCGCTTTTAGCTGAATGCTACAATGGGCATAAATGTCTGTACTGAATTTCATGACAATCCATTCAATAGCTGTTGAGACATTTCTCTCAACATCCAAAAGAAATTCATGGTGTTGCTGGAGGACAAATCAGGGGATCCCCAGTAATCAGATTTGTCTGTACAAAGTTTTTGTGCAAACAGTTGTATCAAGCACTGCCTGTTGATCAAGTATAAGTGTTCAGATTTCAGTTAGAATTTGAAAGCCTGTAGAGTGTGGTAGCTACACCAGAATTCTGAAGGCTGCTCTTAAACACAACATTTTTGAGATGTGGATTGATCTCACCACTCAAACGCCTTTGTTCTCTCAGGAATTGGGGGGATGATGTGATGCGTGGATTTAAAAACCACTGTCAATACAGTTACTGTAATTCAGTCCACTCTGAGGATTGTCAATCTTGATGTGGTCTTTTGTTACACTGCAGCACTTTCTTCCCCTGTTGTTTCCCACTGTGATCCTCAGCCTACAGTTTTCTTCTCAATGAAACAGTTGTATTTGCTCCTGCCTTTCTTTCCTTTAGTGTGTGTGTGTGTGTGTGTGTGTGTGTGTGTGTGTGTGTGTTTCACTACCATTTTCTGTGAGAGAAAAGACTAAGGAATGTTTTTAGAAACATCTGTTTCCATAACAACAGGTTGATGGCAGCATGACCTCTGCCCCTGTGGTAACAAACACTTCCTGTTTACTATTGGAACATCTTGACTGTTTACACTGTAACCCCATACTGACCTACTGTATCCATCCATCCATCCGTCCGTCCATCCATCCATCCATCCATCCATCCATCCATCCATCCATCCATCCATCCATCCATTCATCCATCCATCCATCCATTCATCTGTCCATCGACAACAGCACTTAAAAATAACATATAAAAGCCAAAATTCCACTAAAACTCCTTTTTATTATCATCTCTGAAGGTGAAGTTGAGGGGGTTGTGGACTACATCCACCTTACAGAGGTCATTTTATAAAAAACAGTTCAGGTTTTGTATATTAGTACTTTTTATTGTTAAATGTAGTAACATAACATTATCTCATAAAGGCTCAGGGGATAAGACACCAAACATGAACTGCAATGTCTCTGCTTGGAATCTCCACTATTGCTATCAAAATTATATTATTTCATAAATGCAATGTAAAAGTTCACGTTTCTATTGAAATTCAGAGAGTTGAATTTCTAGTTCAAAATCAAACCTGCATATGGACAGAAACAAGATCAACGCAAAACACTTTTGTATTTTTATTTCAGATTTTTTTTTAAACAGAGAGACTGTAAGGTAAACTTAAATGTTTAGCTTTTAACGACACAGCTAACATTACATAACTTACACCTAAACTGACCATTTCATTCCTAGTAGTTATGTACTTTAGGATGAGAGTTTGTCCAGCTGTCACTGAACTTTTAATCATGAGAAAAAGTATGTGTTATAACAATTTACGTATTGCAAAAATATTTGTTTAATCAGAAAGACAGTTACTGGTCATAGTTTTAGTACGTTTGCCCACTTTAACACAAAGACACATTTTATGTAGGAGGTAATAACAAAGTCTGTCAAATAAATGCAGTGAAGTAAAAAGTACAGTATTGCCCTTGTAGTTAAGAAGTAGCATAAATTGGAAAAACTTGAGTAAAGTATAAGTACCTCAACATTGTATTTACGTACAGTACTTTACCCCACTGACTGTCATTTAATACTTGGGGGTGCCAATTCACAGTAAAGAATTACTGTGAATTGGCACCCTCCAAGGATCTACTTTCATCTGAAAACTGTCAGTATTTTTCTTTTTTTTACACCATATACAGAATAATAGGTTAAATGCCCATTTAAATATATTCATGAAGGCTGCCTCACATACATTCACTATTCTATTCTGATATTGCGTTCAGACTATGAAAGTGAGGGCTGTTATTTGTTTGTGCTCTGTGTGAGTTGTTACATTTGATGACTGTGTATACACACTAAGCGTGAACATGTGAGACACAAAAGAATGTGTTAGTGTTTGCACACATTTGTGTACTGTATGGGCATAGAGAATATGAGCAGCCTAGAGGATTGTGGGATCTGTTTGTGTGTCTCGGGTTTGTGTGTGTTTGCAGTGTGTGTGTGTGCGTGTGTGTGTGAGGGGGGGTGGTTATATTGTGTCTCTTGGGAGGTGTGTGGGTTTGTGCTGGGGGGGGTGTTTGCAGGTCTCGTAACACTGCTGGGGTGGTCTGGTCTTAGAACAAGAGAAAGGAGTGTGTGTGTGTGTGTGTGTGTGTGTGTGTGTGTGTGTGTGTGTGTGTGTGTGTGTGTGTGTGTGTGTGTGCACGTGGGGGGCACATAGCTATATATTCAGGCTTGAGAGGAAGACACACTTGCTGGCTCAGTACAGATGTACAGATTGAGAGAGAAACAGGAGGAGAAGTCACAGAGAGAAGACAGGATGAGAGGACAGTGGCTGAATTTCGCTCCACAATGGTCATCGCAGCATCTTAGAAAGGATTTCATTGTCCAAGCTGATGAAGTAGCCTGAGGTAAGTGAGATTCATCATAATTCCTCTCAATAATAATAATAATAACTTGGATTTATATTAGGATTGCTTGGGTGCAACGTTGACATGCAAAACATGCAGTTTGATAAAGGCTGCAATCAAAATTTACAGAATGAATTTAAACAATTTCAGCATAATATTTTCTTTTTCTTTTTTCAAAATTGTTTATTTATTTTCATCAATTAAGGGAAATATAAAACACATCGCAACCCATGAACCCCCCTCCACCATCCCATCACAACAACATCATACTATCAGTAAAAATAAAATTAAAAAATTTCAACATAGTTAACCTTAATAAATAATAAAGTTAATAAAGCAGTAACAGACACAAGATTCACATGCTGCATTATTAACTAATGATCTGTCAATGCCTAAAAGGGTCAATTGCTTCATTATATTTATTGCGAGCTACTTTATTAGTGCAGTGTGAAGTGTCTATTTCTGCGTTTTTGATCAAGAACCTTCCCTTTAGATTATTGTAGGAATGAATGTCAGGCCTAAAATGGCATTAAAGCCAGCTTAAGTCTTAGATTTTAACTAAATCCTTTATGTGATATTATTTATTGTAGTATGATGATGGACAAGAAAGCACAATTTACATACAATGTTATCATGTGGTTGTTGTTTGCATGTAAAAAAGTCTGCTTAACAGCATTATTGGGCAGATTAGTCCAAAATTCCTAAACTACATTCCTAAAGTAACGTGTGTAGCAGAATCTTTGGTGTAGCTAAATGTTGCCTTGTTGTTACAAGCTGTGCACATACAGTATTTACAGTATTTGTGCCTGTTGCAAAAGTTTTAGAATCTTATAGTGTTTCATTGAAATTTCAGACAATCCAAGTCAACGGACTGAGGAAGAAGTAAGAGTGAACAGGGGACTGGTCTACTACTGGAATCTGGGCCCTGAAGCTTATATCTAAAACAATTGTTCCAGTCCAGGAGTTTGAACTTTGTGCTTCTAGACATTATTTTGACCAAACTTCAGCTTGACAAGAAAATATTGGGACCTCCAATGATTTTCATAACAAACTATTTGATATAGAAACCAAAGAGACGGTGGCACAGATGTCAGACTTCCTCACCTCCCCCTCTCCTTCTACCCCTCCCCTCTTCCACTGCAACTACAGTGACTGGTCTCCCTCCTTCTCCATCATCCCATCCATCTACCTGCTGGCCTTCCTGGTTGGTTGCCTCGGCAACAGTCTGGTGCTGTGGGCCTACCTGGACCGAGCCGATGGGAAGGGAACTGGAAAGCTCTGTTGCACTGGCATTTTCAGAACCAGTCAGCAGAGCATTAACAGTGCTGGTAGATTTCACCATGGGTCAGTTCTTCAGAAGAACAAGGAGAACTGTGGATCTTTCTCAGGACAAAGACCCTCCTCTCACTCCTCCTCCTCCTCCTATCCTCCCTCCATCCCTCGTCCCTCCCGCTCGCTGACAGACTCTCTGATAGCCAGCTTAGCGTTAGCTGACCTCTGCTTCCTTGTGACTCTTCCTCTGTGGGCGGTCTACACAGCGATGGGCTACCACTGGCCTTTTGGGCAACCCCTCTGCCAAATCAGCAGCTTCCTCACTGCGCTTAACATGTATGCCAGTGTGTTCAGCCTGAGCATGCTCAGCGTGGAGCGGTACTGGGTTCTGACTGGACGCCGGCACTCCAGCCACCATGCACCACAGAGCTGCCCCAGCAGGGCTTTGTGGATACTTGGAGGGGTGTGGGTGCTGGCGGGGGTGCTGGCACTTCCTGGTCTGCTGCTGCGCTCTGTCAGGGAGGTAGAGGTAGACCCTGAATCTGATTATGATTGGCAGCTCGAGCCAATTCATCCTACTACTGACTCTGGATCAGTCTTCCTCTCCTGCCAGATGGATTACTCCATGTTGATTGGAGCAGAGCTGGAAGAGACAGATCGGGAGAGGGCAGAGATGTGGTGGACGGCCACCTTGAGTCTTAAATCAACTCTAATTGGCTTCCTGCTTCCTCTTGTCATCTTGCTGGTCTGCTACTGCTCACTGGCCCAGCTCCTCAGCCGACATTTTGGACGGGGCCCTCGTCCTGACCGCAGGCGCCAGCGAAGACTGCTCAGGGTCATTGTGACTTTAGTGATGGCTTTCTTCCTGTGCTGGCTGCCTCTGCACGTTAATAAGACGGTTTCAATGCTGCTGGAGTTTGGCTTTGTCCCATACTCTTGCTCTTTAGATCAGATTTTACTGGCAGCTCAGCCATATGTCACTTGTTTAGCTTATCTTAACTCCTGTCTTAATCCTCTCCTGTACGCTGCATGCGACCCGTCATTCAGGAAGAGATGCAGAGGAGTTCTTTTCATGTTGTGCGGGACGAGCAGGAAAGGAGGAGGAGAGGAAAGGGAGGGAAAGAAGGATGAAGGTGAGGAAGAGGAAAGGAGTTCGGCTTTTCCCACAAGAACACAAGAGGAAACAGCAGATAGGACAGAGGAGGGAGAAGAGGAGAGGGTGGGGGAGGTTGGTGGGATGATTGCTGAGATAACTGCTTCAAAATGATAGAATTTCACATTGAGGAACCAGGACATCAAGTCATTTTCTTTGTTGACAATGAAGCAGCATTGCACGTGATGTGTTTTTCAGCGTTTTTTTCAGTATTGTAAAAGACAATCAATAATAGACTGAATTCCAAAGTGGTCTTCAGACTTTGAAAGAAACTGTGTCAGAGGTCAATATTTTCAAAATAAACATCCTTATCAAATGAACATTCATGAGTTCATAGACAACGTTCCCTGCTCCCAATCCGTACATTTCCCACAGGAACGATGCCACCACTTCCTAAAAGATAGTTGATAGTCTTGCCAGACCAAATGTTCTCATGTCATCTGATATGTATCTATATTTTGTACTAGTAATATACTCTGAGTTGTTTATTGACTTGTCTTGCACTGTTGTTTTTTCTATTAAAATAAGGATCATGTAAACTAACGTTTGTCTTTTCAATTGCGAGAACATATAGGCCTAGTACAGCTATAAATACGTAAAAATGTTGGTTCAGAAGAGGAACAAAATACAATAGCTCTTAATTATTTTCAGCAAGCCAATAGAGTTCAATTCCAATTGTATTTGTCATTTTAACTATAAAAAATACAGTTCAAATAAAATAATGTTACTTCAGGAGTATCAAACAAACAAACAAACAAAAATCTGAAAAAACTTAAAAGCATATAGATAAAAACATAAAACTGTATGGTAAGGTGTAAGGTAAGGCAAGTGTTCAAATAAAGTGTATATAGCAAAGTAAAAACAAGGTTTAAGTATTATAAACGTTCTTATTGCATGTACAACATTTATATACGTGTGTGTTTCTAGTAGGCTACATAAGAGTGCTGGGTTGCTCTAAAATATTTGTGTATGCAAAAATATTACATATAGGCTTATAAAAAAGATTGCCTTTTTGCATTTGTGGCAACCATTCTATCCAAACCAAATCAAAACATATGTATAGCTGGCATTTTGCCATTTATAGGAATAAATAGTTAATAGTAGTTAAGCCCATATTTCAATTTGTAAAGAATACATGTCTCTTCTGCAGAAGCAAGTACCTGACCCCACAGAGTAATAAAGTATATGCTTGAATTTTTAAAGAACACTGGACTCATTGACAGAATATAGGGTTATTTTTTTTATTTTTTTTGTAGCTTGCAGGCTACAGTATTTTTCAAGGATGTAAGACATAGTGATGATCATGCACAATTTATCTGGAGGGTGGCGGTAGTGCGCTAAGTTAGTCCGCATCCGCCGTTAAACAAGCAACTGAAGAAGAAGAAGAAGTACCTGAACCCGTCCAGATAGTGGCGCTAATGCACCATTAAACTGTTTGACAACCTCCATTAAACTCATAGAAGACTAGTGTGACTATAAATACACGGAAAGCAGAAAGAAAGGACGTCAGTTATCTTACCGGTGCATCCCATATATGGTGCATCCATTATATACTATACGTTACACCAAACTTGTCGGTGAAAGTCAAAGTTTGATTACAGCAGTTCATTGATTTTCCGTCTTTGTCTTTTTCTCTGACTTACTTCATTTTATATTAGAAACAGTTTGCTACTACAGGAGGAAGTCGTTGCACTGCAGAAACGTTGCTATATGTGTTGCAGTTTGACTGCTCTGAGGAATAATGAAGATGGGAACAGCATTGATATATGATGAAGAGATGACCAAATACAAATTGCTCTGGGTTGAGTAAGTAGCTACAAGTAGTAACGACACATTTGGTACATAACTTTAGCGAAGTAGCTAATCAAATAACGTTAACGTTAAGCCTGAATGAATTACGCTTTATATTAAGTTAACGTTACCACGACTGTGTCGTAAAGTCAACGTTAAGGTAGGCCTACTTTTCACTTATTTGTATTCCTCTATGTTAGTAACGTTACGTTACAATCTATGGTTGGTACACGCAACGTTAACTCAGCTAACGTTAGCTATCCTAGCTAGTTAACAGTAAGCTAATTGAGGTTATCTTATTTAGTCCAAATGGTATCACTGGTTCACCATTTGTTAAAATGTAGCTATATCGCACGAAGTAGTAACTAAATTGTTACTTCAGATCGGTGATTGGTCTAATGGTAGGAACTGAAGTTGCAGTTCGTTGTTGTAGCTAGCCTGGACGGAGGCTCACCCATGGGGCTTACCCGCAGTTGGCCCATTTAGCTCTCTATTATGTCTATGCATATAGCATTTAAGTTTGCAAATTTCCTCGTAAGGTCTTTTTTTTGTCTTCAATGTTTTTTCTCATACAGTTTAGTTACTACTTAATTTGCTCTCTGTTTCAGGACTTTTTATTTACTCTTTGCTGGCAAGCTCAACTGCTGTATGATGTGTTAATGCAGTGTAAGCTTATCCAATCCAATCCACTTTATTTCTATAGCACATTTTACAAACACAAAGTTTCCAAAGTGCTGCACAGAAGACTCAGAACATACAAACAATTAATAAAAAATATAGAAAGAATAAAAGAAAGAATAAAACACCACAGTGGACCACATAACTCACACAGAATTAAAAGCCAAAGAATAAAAGTGTGTCTTTAGACGAGCCTTAAAACCATTAACATATATATATATATATATATATATATATATATATATATATATATATATATATATATATATATATAAAAACACTTAAAACACTCAACTGTAGGGGCAGTTCGGACATGGAGAGGCAGGGCATTCCAGAGTTTAGGTCCAACCACAGAAAAGGCCCTGTCCCCCCCAGTCTTAAGTCTTGACTTGGGGACCACAAGCTGGAGCTGGCCTTCTGACCTCAGTGTTTATGGACAAATTATTATTATTATTTTTCTTTTTTTCAAAAGAGTTTGATTTTGTGACTGATATTCAGCTTTTGGCAGTTAGACACAACGTTATAACAAACATCTTTGACATAATTTCACATATTTTAGGAGAGATGTATCTGTTTGTGTTTGTGCCATATGGTTATTATGCACATAACGCATGGTCCAAACGAGCACAAAAGGAAAAAAACAA